>NC_140167.1:30664756-30735185 GCF_963971535.1 Notolepis coatsorum | reverse complement strand
AGACAGTACTATTGCATCTAGACATTTATGACATACCAGATCTACAAATATACAATACTGTTTATGTGTACAAAAGGAGTCTGAAAAGAGAGGAAGGAAACTACGGTTGGGGGGGGGGGGGGGGGGGGGGGGAGGGGGTTGGGTAGGTGGGGTGTTGGTAAACTGTACATTGGAGGTGGGGGGGGGGGGGACCTGTACATTGGAGGGGGTTGTGTTTAGACATTTACAGGGGCGATTTTCGAATTGCAGTCTCCCGTAGGTGCTCTTTGAGAGTGTTTTTTGAAAGTGGGGTAGTGATTCACATTCCTTTACAGCTGTGGGTAGGGCGTTCCACATTGATGTGGCATAATTGCGAAACGTGTTTAGTCCCTTAGTCTGTTTCTGTCATTTCTTAGTCTGTTTCTGATGGGACAGGGACTTACTAATACCAATTAAACAACACCATTAGCTGTGTAATGAGCAGTCATCTCCCGCCTCGACTACTTCAACGCACTGCTAGCTGGCCTCCCGGCCACTGCCACCAAGCCTCTTCAACTCATTCAAAACGCAGCGGCCCGCCTGATCTCAAACCTACCGAAGTCGGCCCATGTCACCCCACTTCTTAGGGACCTGCACTGGCTCCCCATTGCTGCACGTATCCACTTCAAGGCCCTCGACCTAGCATACCGTGCAGCAAAGGGAACCACTCCCGCCTACCTCCGGTCAATGGTCTCTAACTACACACCCTCAAGACCCCTACGCTCTGCATCTTCTGGCCGCCTCAGACCTACTCCTATCCCAGCTCCGGGAGGGTCATCAAAGAGAAGCCGCCTATTCTCAGTCCTTGCCCCACACTGGTGGAATGAACTACCCAGTACCCACCCCAGTTAGGACAGCCGAATCCCGTCCAATCTTTCGCCGTCGACTAAAGACGCACTTCTTCAACCATTATCTGAAATAATGAAAAAAATTAAAAATTAAAACCCTACCCTTACTGTCATGCACTTGTCCTAATAAACTAACCTACACTGTAACACTTTGATGAACATTGTTACTCAGCTGATAGAGTTGTACCCTTCCTGATGACCTGTCGTACAGAACTTGTAAGTCGCTTTGGATAAAAGCGTCAGCTAAATGACTAAATGTAAAAATGTAAATGTAATGAAGGTTATCCCATTCGTCCTAACGAGGAGCGGAGGGATAGAACTCCGACCATGCGTAAATAGGGCGCAGCTCCCAAAAAGCGCACAGGGTGAGTAGACAGTGCGAAAACCTCCCGTCTACCTCCGCCTGTTACCTAGTGACGGGATGTAGAGGAGGTTCCAGCCCTATCGAAAGGACTGGACACGGACAAGTTAAACTAACCTAAAGTTAGTTGTTCACCAACAATCTACAGACACAAACAAACACAGAACCGGACTGTTATATTAAATTAATTGATTGCTGTTTAACGCGTCCGTGTCCAGTCCTTTCGATTAGCCCCACCGTTCATTGTAAACAATGATGCATGTAGTTACTGTGTGTTGTTATAGCCACCGGTTAATTCGCGATTTTTTATTGGTTTGTCATGACAAACCAATTACATAATCCAACATATGTGTAAAGAAACAACATATTCCAGTTAACGGTATATTTTTTTAATGATTTGTTACGGCGAAATCAATACTTCCATTTGTATAAATTGCATTAAGCGGAGTTTAGTATTCCTGCCTGGCTGAGAGGCTTACCGCGGCTCATGCTCATGCGCGTTGCGGAAAGCATACGCGCGATTGGGCCAGCTTAATGGGCCGCTGTTCCAGCCTAGTGGGGGGGGCTTAGTAAGAGATGTGATTGGGCCAGCTTGATCGGCCGCTGTCCCAGCCTAGTCAGTGGCGGGGGGAGGTGCTTAGTAAGAGATGTGATTGGGCCAGCCCAGTTTCAGTCAGTACCAATGGGCCGCTGTCCCAGCCTAGTAGTGGGCCGGTCGTTGACCAAATTTATTTAAAAAAAAAAAAAAAAATTTAAATCACTTTTTTTTTAATCAAATTATAACGCCCCAAAGATGCGTCGGCCCACTGGGAAAATGCCCGGTATGCCAGATTACCAGTCCAGGCCTTATATGGTCAAGCTCCTTTCAAAACATGCGGCCTGGGAGTGGGCATTGAAAGTTCAAGTTCAAACCGTATTATGATCCCAGTCAACAACACACAGCACAGAAAGCAATTAAAATGTTAAAAACCAGACTGACATAAACCTGCACACAACATCGCAATGGGTTCTAGTCTAGAGTCAAGTGCATCACAATGGGTTCTAGTCTCCAAGCGAATAGCTGTTGGAGATAATTTGTGCTTGTGTCTGTTAGTTTTAATCATCTGTACTCATGAAATGGGTACCAGAGGGAAGAGTACGGAACTCTGAGTGTAGTGGGTGGTCAACATCAAGAAGGATGGCCTGGGCTTTCTGCAAGGCTGGTCTCAGACCAGCCTGTCTGACTCCTATAATCTTGGCATGGGCTTTCTCCGACTCCTATAATCTGAGTGTAGTGGAAGGATGTCCTGGGCTTTCTGCAGGGCTGGTCTCAGACCAGCTGTCTGACTCCAATAATCTGAGTGTAATGGAAGGATGGCCTTGGCTTTCTGCAGGGCTGGTCTCAGACCAGCCTGTCAGACTCCTATAATCTGAGTGTAGTGGAAGGATGGCCTGGGCTTTCCGCAGCACTAGTGTCTTGTCTAATTTTCCTCAACTGTTGTTTGTATATGGCAATGGAAGTAGGCAAACTCTGTTTCCCAAAACCAAACTGTGGGCACATTTTTGGAGAGAGACTCCAGGGAAAGTCTGAAGGAAACCACACAACATTCCATGCCATGACCTGTCCATGCTATCAGTCTGAAGGAAACCACACAACATCCCATGACCTGTACATGCTATCAGTCTGAAGGAAGCCACACAACATCCCATGACTTGTCCATGCTATCAGTCTGAAGGAAACCACACAACATCCCATGACCTGTCCAAGTGTCCATGCTAGCAGTCTGAAGGAAACCACACAACATCCCATGACCTGTCCATACTATCAGTCTGAAGGAAACCACACAACATCCCATGACCTGTCCATGCTATCAGTCTGAAGGAAACCACACAACATCCCATGACCTGTCCATGCTATCAGTCTGAAGGAAACCACACAACATCCCATGACCTGTCCAAGTGTCCATGCTATCAGTCTGAAGGAAACCACACAACATCCCATGACTTGTCCAAGTGTCCATGCTATCAGTCTGAAGGAAACCACACAACATCCCATGACCTGTCCATGCTATCAGTCTGAAGGAAACCACACAACATCCCATGACCTGTACATTCTATCAGTCTGAAGGAAACCACACAACATCCCATGACCTGTCCATGCTATCAGTCTGAAGGAAACCACACAACATCCCATGACCTGTCCATGCTATCAGTCTGAAGGAAACCACACAACATCCCATGACCTGTCCATGCTATCAGTCTGAAGGAAACCACACAACATCCCATGACCTGTCCATGCTATCAGTCTGAAGGAAACCATACAACATCCCATGACCTGTCCATGCTATCAGTCTGAAGGAAACCACACAACATCCCATGACCTGTCCAAGTGTCCATGCTATCAGTCTGAAGGAAACCACACAACATCCCATGACCTGTCCATGCTATCAGTCTGAAGGAAACCACACAACATCCCATGACCTGTCCAAGTGTCCATGCTATCAGTCTGAAGGAAACCACACAACATCCCATGACTTGTCCAAGTGTCCATGCTATCAGTCTGAAGGAAACCACACAACATCCCATGACCTGTCCATGCTATCAGTCTGAAGGAAACCACACAACATCCCATGACCTGTACATTCTATCAGTCTGAAGGAAACCACACAACATCCCATGACCTGTCCATGCTATCAGTCTGAAGGAAACCACACAACATCCCATGACCTGTCCATGCTATCAGTCTGAAGGAAACCACACAACATCCCATGACCTGTCCATGCTATCAGTCTGAAGGAAACCACACAACATCCCATGACCTGTCCATGCTATCAGTCTGAAGGAAACCATACAACATCCCATGACCTGTCCATGCTATCAGTCTGAAGGAAACCACACAACATCCCATGACCTGTCCAAGTGTCCATGCTATCAGTCTGAAGGAAACCACACAACATCCCATGACCTGTCCATGCTATCAGTCTGAAGGAAACCACACAACATCCCATGACCTGTCCAAGTGTCCATGCTATCAGTCTGAAGGAAACCACACAACATCCCATGACCTGTCCAAGTGTCCATGCTATCAGTCTGAAGGAAACCATACAACATCCCATGACCTGTCCATGCTATCAGTCTGAAGGAAACCATACAACATCCCATGACCTGTACATGCTATCAGTCTGAAGGAAACCACACAACATCCCATGACCTGTCCATGCTAGCAGTCTGAAGGAAACCACACAACATCCCATGACCTGTCCATGCTATCAGTCTGAAGGAAACCACACAACATCCCATGACCTGTCCATGCTATCAGTCTGAAGGAAACCAACAACATCCCATGACCTGTCCATGCTATCAGTCTGAAGGAAACCACACAACATCCCATGACCTGTCCATGCTATCAGTCTGAAGGAAACCACACAACATCCCATGACCTGTCCATGCTATGTGGAGGTTATTCCATGACAACATGTGAAACACAAATTCACTCATAATTCATAATTATTATTAATTTACATTATATATATATTTTTTTTTAATTATTATTATTATAAAAGAAATTATTAGAAATGTTTTCCTCTGTAAAAAAATACCAGTGAATTTTCTTTCTTCAAAAATGGCCAAAAGTGACAGCTCTGAGCTCTCTGAGCAGGCCTGCAGTCAGTAATGGCTAGCTGTCAATCACTCAGGTGCAACTTTCCCTGCACGGGCTGACCTTATGAATATAATAGCCAATCAAAATAGGCTATTAACGTCATCTAAGCCCGGTCCGTGCAGTATTGCTCTTGCCATTCACGAACGGGGATTGAATGATTGACAGCCTTGAAATCCAATCAGAGAATGGTGCCAGCTCTGCGGCTCTGCAGTTGCAAACTGTTGATTGCTACGCGGAACTGCGGGGCGGCGCCAGTTAAGCAAGTGTAGTAGTTTCGATTCAGTGCGTTGACTAGGCTCGTGGTTCGGTAATAACAAGATATAAGAAGTGTATTCTCAGGAGTTGGAGAGATCAGCACGAGATACTGTACATTACTGACAGTGTTGGATTTGGATTTATATGGAGTCTGGACATCAAGCCCTGCCGGTGTTGCCGACAAAAGCTCCTCAAAGGGTTAACGCGACGGCTCGTTCCAACCTGATGCGCAAGCAACCAAACAACCAACCAAACAACAAGTGAGTCTAATGTACTGTTCTGTAGTTACTGAAACTGATTGAATATGGCAAGTCAAGATTCAAGAGGTTTATTATGGTCTGATATGAGTGAGTGGCGCGATATATCTCTCTCTTTTTTTCTTTCTCTCTCTCTCTCTTTCTTTCTCTCTTTTTCTCTCTCTCCCTGTCTCTCATGCTCTCTCTCTCTCTCCCTGTCTCTCTCTCTCTCTCTCTCTCTCTCTCTCTCTCTCTCTCTCTCTCTCTCTCTCTCTCTCTCTCTCTCTCTCTCTCTCTCACTGCCTCTCTCTCTCTCTCTCTCTCTCTCTCTCTCTCTCTCTCTCTCTCTCTCTCTCTCTCTCTCTCTCTCTCTCTCTCTCTCTCGCTGTGTCCCCAAAATGAATGGAAGCGAATGAGGAGCCTGACACCTGGGAGGAATGGGGGTGTTGCAGTGTTGGGGATGTTTAAAAAATATAATTTAATATATAATATAATATAATCATTTTGTGATTCACCAAGAAATTTTGTCAGCAGCCGCCAGTCTCATCCAGAATGTCCTTTGAGTCTCTCTTCAAAGAATGTGCCCAATGTTAGGGTCATTCCCCCTAACAACCTATTCACAATTGATTTACTAACATTTGTGTTGGAATACAACTACTTCAGCTTTGATATCTTTTATCTGCACTGTACTAATTATGTGAATTTATTTATATATATTTCCCCATCAGAAATATGTAGTATCTACTTAGTCTGACAGGCCTCTTGGGTATGATCTGTAATCAGAACCAAGAATGATCTTGACTGCCCTCTTGTGGATTCTAGAGACTGGTCCTGTTGGTTTGTGATGTTAAAGTGCCAAACAGACTCCACGGATGTACGTGGTTCACACAGTCTTTTCAGGATGAACAACAGCATTGTTTTCCCCTCATATGTCTCGTCGTAGGTCTGCTTCCGGAAATCATGACATGGTTACTTAAGATAATCCTCTGACCATGTTGTGAACAATTTAATTTAGAACTATTCTATGCCACAGTACACCTGTCATAAGAGTACCTAATGCTCACGACAAAGTCTGTGGATTATCACACTAAAACTCTCTGGATTGATAGATAGCACTCTGGCTAAAGGGGTGAACTGCCCTTTTAAGCAGATTTTGTTTGTCTGGATATAACAATATTTATTATTTTCAATAAAGCCCCGTCTTCAGGAGACCTTGAACATATTTTCTTCTATTCCACTGTAAAAGAAAAAAGAAAATATATTAGATAATTTAGAACAGAACATTCTTAAACATTTTAACACAGCTATATTACATTTTAACGAAGGTTAAATAAACATAGCAACAATTATCCACCAAGATCAAGCTGGCTTGATCCCTGGCAGGCTTTCCTTTTTCAACATGTGTCACATGTTTTATATTGTATTCTGACTGGGGTGAAAATACTCAAGCATCTGTTACAACATTGGACGCCTGTTATGGGTGAGTGTTTCTAGAACCCAAGAGCAGAACACAGGCACAGGCAGTGGCGGACTGGCCATCGGGACGTTCAGGATGAATCCCGATGGGCCGGAACCAAAGTGGGCTGGTTAAAAAAATAAAAATAAAATAAAAAAAATCTTTTTTTTTATACTTTTTTTTTAACTTTTTTTTTTTTAAACTTTTTTTTTTTTGGCCAGTGTGTGGGCCAGTGTGTGGGCCACTAATGTGGGCCGGTGTGTGGGCCAGTGTGTGGGCCAGTGTGTGGGCCAGTGTGTGGGCCAGTGTGTGAGTCGGTGTGTGGGCCACTAATGTGGGCCAGTGTGTGGGCCAGTGTGTGGGCCAGTATGTGGGCCAGTCTGTGGGCCAGTGTGTGGGCCAGTGTGTGGGCCAGTATGTGGGCCAGTCTGTGGGCCGGTGTGTGGGC
Source organism: Notolepis coatsorum (assembly GCF_963971535.1). Taxonomy (NCBI): domain Eukaryota; kingdom Metazoa; phylum Chordata; class Actinopteri; order Aulopiformes; family Paralepididae; genus Notolepis; species Notolepis coatsorum. The sequence continues at coordinate 30,727,923 of NC_140167.1, read as the reverse complement.
CAGTGTGTGAGTCGGTGTGTGGGCCACTAATGTGGGCCAGTGTGTGGGCCAGTGTGTGGGCCACTAATGTGGGCCAGTGTGTGTGCCAGTGTGTGGGCCAGTATGTGGGCCAGTCTGTGGGCCAGTCTGTGGGCCAGTATGTGGGCCGGTGTGTGGGCCGGTGTGTGGGCCAGTATGTGGGCCAGTCTGTGGGCCGGTGTGTGGGCCAGTGTGTGAGTCGGTGTGTGGGCCACTAATGTGGGCCAGTGTGTGGGCCAGTATGTGGGCCGTGTGGGCCAGTATGTGGGCCAGTCTGTGGGCCGGTGTGTGGGCCAGTGTGTTAGTCGGTGTGTGGGCCACTAATGTGGGCCAGTGTGTGGGCCAGTGTGTGGGCCAGTATGTGGGCCGGTGTGTGGGCCGGTGTGTGGGCCGGTGTGTGGGCCAGTATGTGGGCCAGTCTGTGGGCCAGTATGTGGGCCGGTGTGTGGGCCAGTATGTGGGCCAGTCTGTGGGCCGGTGTGTGGGCCGGTGTGTGAGTCGGTGTGTGGGCCACTAATGTGGGCCAGTGTGTGTGCCGGTGTGTGGGCCAGTGTGTGGGCCAGTATGTGGGCCGGTGTGTGGGCCGGTGTGTGGGCCAGTGTGTGGGCCGGTGTGTGGGCCAGTGTGTGGGCCGGTGTAGTGTGTGGGCCGGTGTAGTGTGTGGGCCAGTGTGTGGGCCGTATGTGGGCCGGTGTGTGGGCCATTATGTGGGCCGGTGTGTGGGCCAGTGTGTGGACCGGCAATAAAACAATAAACAAGTTGCATAAACTAAATCAGATAAAAAATGATCACAGTTCTGGTTTGCCTTAAGATGCAGTTTAAGATGGGTCTTGAACATGGAGTATGTAGGGCACTCTCTAATCACAACTGGTAGGCTATTCCAGTAGTTACCACTTTTAACAGAGAACACAGTTTTTGCAATGGTAGTATACCAAAAAGGCACCTTACAGTCCCCTCTACTGATGGCCCTGGTGGTAATGCCAGTGTCTGCTTTCTGTTGGATGAACTCATTCAATGGGGGAGGGGCAAGTCCATGCAGAACCTTGTACATGAAGCAAGTATATTTGAAAACTTGGAAATTCTCGAAACTTAGCATGTTATGTTTTTCTAAAACATTACAGTGATGAAATGAAATTGGTTTCCTATCAAATACTTTTATGGCTTTTTTGTAGAGTAATTCTATTGGTGTAAGAGTAGTGACATATGAAAGAGACCAGTTGATAAAACAGTACTCGATGTGTGATAAAATCATTGAATGCAGAAACATCCTTGCAGCATTAACTGGCAGGCAGGGCCTGATCTGCCTGAAGTTTTCGATGTTAAACTTGACTGTGTTTGTCACTTTCTTCACATTACTTTTTGAAGGTCAATGTAGAGTCCAATGTGACCCCAAGATACTTGAATTAACGTACAATGTCCAGCTCCACCTCTCCCAGAAACACATTCGAGTGAGTGACCTCTACTGGTGACTTTGTGAACATCATACACACTGTTTTCTTGGTGTTAAGTGAAAGACATGCTTTCGTTAGCCAGTCTTGAATGAGACATGAGACATCAGTGAATGAGATTCACGTTTCCTCCCAACCGCGAGTAGGCCTAGAAGCGCAGAAATGGAGAATGCAAAAAAAGAAAGGGTGGAGCTGAAAAAGCTAAAATTGCTAGTAAAAGACGCAGAACAATGTTCTAAAATTACAGACATGTTTAGTAGAGGAAGGGCTGGCGTTAGAGTAGCTGCTGCTGCTAATGATGATGAAGTTCAAGTGGAAGGAACCAACAGTAACATGACAGGTGCGTGCAGTAGCCTAGTGCATATTCTACTGTTGGTGTGTGCCGGTTCATGAGGGCTAGCTAGCCTATACTAGTTCTTGCAGTGATTTCAGTCATTCTATTACAAGACAATGTGCTTTCCGTATTCCTGATTCCTTACAGCACGTGGACGTAAATAGTCGTGACTCGTGACGTTTTTTCTCGGACTAAAAGTTTAGTTAGCAATGTTAGGACTAGTGCCCACCACAGCATCAGAAGCTAAAGTGCTAACCTAGAGAGCCAATCAGAACCTAGGACGGGCTGCAAATTTATTGGCTACTAATATTATAATAGTAAATACTCAAATAAAATACTATTATGTTCCCTTTCAAATTTTCATGTTGATATAATATTGGTAATCTAATTGATTGAATTGATTAGTTGCCATTTTACATGCTTAAATAAGATGTACCTTAGAATTCCCAACAGTTAGCCATGTTCTCGATTAGTCTCATCTACATGTTTGTAGATAACCACAGCTAACTAGCTTAAGCTAACAACTAGGTCAACTACTACCCCGTAGTTAAACAAATGTGATTGCATATAACAGCTAACTGCTACAGCTAAGTTGGTAGTTAGCCTATTCCATTAATGTTGAATGTATTTATGAAGGTTGTTGATGGTGGTTGGCGCTGAATAGCAGACATGATTCCGTCAGTCTGCCACAGGGAAGCTGTGTTTGCTGATGCTGCTCACGACCACCAGTAGCGTATGACTGTGTGAGTGTGAATGCTTGATGGTTTCTGTGAAGCGCTTTGTGGAACAATGCTGATATACAGTTAAGAATGAGTAATTCGCTTTTGGTTTTTAAGAAAATGGTTTGTAAAGCTATTTTTGAAAACTACAAGGGTGAATAATACTGTTTTTTTTTTTGCTATTTTCTTTTAGAATACTGTTTTGGAGTCTTAATTTTTAAATTTTTTGTTAAGAATATAGGACAGGGGGGGAGCTCCAGTAGCTCACCACGTACCGCGAGTGCTATTTCAGCGCCGTGGACAACCGTGCTCGTCACGGATCTGGGGCTGAGCGCGTTCGAATCCCGGACGGCATCCGTGCCTTTCCCAGAGTGTCTTCCCCCCCATCTGAACCCTTTCAGCCTGCTTCTGTCGGTCGAACTTGACCAAGTATGAATGTGATGAAAAAGCGATAAACGCTAAAAGAACCAGCTGACTGGTCAAAGTTTAAAAAAAAAAGAATATAGGACAGGCATAGGCTATATAAGCATTGCTTCAGTCTGTACCTTCTCAGTCACTGTAAAATCAAATATTGTTAAATGATGGTGTATATTGTATTGTGTGAGATGATGACTGAATAAACTACTACTACTACTACTACTACTACTACTACTACTACTACTACTACTACTACTACTACTACTACTACTACTACTACTACTACTAGTAGTACTACTACTTTGGGTGTTTTCAAAAGGCTGAAAAACGCTGTATGAATTCAAGCCATTATTATTGATTGCTGATGTTCTTCTTATGCAGTTGACTCTGAGGAAAGAGAGAGCGCCCAGTCCAGCACAGCTGACCCTGAGGGGAGAGAGAGTGCCCAGTCCAGCACAGCTGACCCTGAGGGGAGAGAGAGAGCCCAGTCCAGACACACAGACAGACACACAGAGAGAGAAAGAGAGAGAGAGACACAGAGAGAGAGACACAGAGAGAGAGACACAGAGAGAGGGAGAGACACAGAGAGAGACACACACACACACACACACACACACACACACACACACACACACACACACACACACACACACACACACACACACACACAGAGAGACACATACACAGAGAGAGAGAGAGAGAGAGAGAGAGAGAGAGAGAGAGACACAGAGAGAGACACACAGAGAGAGACACACAGAGAGAGGGAGAGACACACAGAGAGAGGGAGAGACACAGAGAGAGACACACACACACACAGAGAGAGACACATACACAGAGAGAGAGAGAGAGAGAGAGAGAGAGAGAGAGAGAGAGAGAGAGAGAGAGAGAGAGAGAGAGAGAGAGAGAGAGAGAGAGAGAAAACAAGCTCTTGGAATGGGTGTCTGGGAGGAAGTGGGGGGTCTTTCGATGTTGATTAAACGGCAAGCAACTAATGTCATAAGTGCCAAATTAAAGGACAATAAATCCAATCTAACTGAAATTGTGTAGCACAGACCTTTTCTATGGATCAAAACCTTAATATTATTATGGTGTAGTTAATACTTCATGTATCCTTAATCCCTAGGCTAATGAGGCACTAAGATGTTAGTAAAAAAAAAAAACATATGCCAATGACAGCAAGTAACAGTATATGTATGTGTGTGTCTCTGTGCGTGCGTGCGTGTGTGCACTGTGCATGAGTGCACATCTAGGGGCGGTGTGTAGATTTGGTCTCCCTGATGTTGACTCCTTAGCCACAGCCTTGGGTTGTTTAATACTGGACAAGTGTTTCATAACGGCCGTTGTGTGGGCCGGTTTCGGGGCCGGTGCGTGGGCCGGTGTGTGGGCTGGTGCGTCTGAATGTCCCGGGCTGAATTTGTGTCCCAGTCCGCCACTGGGCACAGGAGAATGGAGCGGTTTGAGAGGGGTTGGAGACAGGGACCAAGGAGTGTAGGAGAGACAGGCTGATGGAACCTGCTATTTATCAAAGACTTTAAGTCTGTTAGGAAACTATGCTCTAACCCCATCACGCTATGCTCCATCAAGGCCTGGAGGACCAGAGCTACAGTAAGCTGACTTCTCCTCTTACCCCGATCGTAGGCAACCCTGACTTTAAGCCGGGCTATATTGGTGGTGGCTTCAAGATCTGGCATACGCAGGGCATAACCAATCTTGGTGATTTATTTGATGGTCAGACCCTGATGTCCTTTTTACAGTTACAGCAGCGTTACGGCTTATTGAAAACAGAATCTTTCAAATATTTACAAATTAGACAGTTCATCAATAATAATAAGTTAACCAATAGCTCCACCTCGCAGGTAGAGAAAGCCCTCTCCTCTCCAAAAGACAAATCTCTATTTTTTATAGTAGGCTAAACCTTAACTCATCTTTATCCTCCCTTGTCACTAAACAGTCTTGGGAAAAAGATCTAGACAGAGAGATTACAGACAAGGACTGGCAGGATGCATGGACCTATGCAAAAGAAATCTCAGTTTGCAACCGCAACAAGTCTATTCAAGTTAGAATCTTACACCGCATTCATATAACCCCTGCCCTTAAAAGTAAAATTGATCAGGGCGGTTAGGTGGCGTAGCGGAGATTGCGTTCGTCACCAACCCCGGAGCTGTTCGAATCCAGCTCACAGCTCCGGGGTTGTCACAATTGTTGTCACAACAATTGGCAGTATTAGAGGGTGGGAGAAGCTGGCGGGGTGGGTCCGGGTCGTTGTAAACAGCGACTCCTACAGTTCGGTCGGGGCGCCTGCTAAGCGCGGATGGGACCTGAGTGGGATAGTGTGATCCTTCCACACGCTACGCCCTCTCGGAGAATATCCGCGCTGCCAGGTGAAAAGAAGCGGTTGATTGATTGATTGATTGATTGATTGAAAGGTTTATTAACAGATTGCAGAATGGGTACAGTACAGTACAGCTCAATACATACAATTGTTAAGAGGATGCAGACCTGAGAAAGACTTTCGTCTTGTTTCCATCAGGGTCCTCCATTTTCAATTCATCATATGACACACACGACATACAGATAGACAGTACTGCTACATCTATACATTTATGACATACCAGATTTTCAAATACAGTACTGTTTGTGATACTAAAAAAATCCAGAAAAATAGTGTATATACATTTGACGTAGAAACTGTGCATTGGGGGAGGTTGGGTAGGTGGGGTGGGGCTGTACATTGGAGGGGGGGGGGGGGGGGGGGGCACTGTACATTGGAATACTGACCTACATTTGACATAGAAACTGTTCATTGGAGGAGGTTGGGTAGGTGGGGTGGGGTTGGGTGGGGCTGTACATTGGAGGTGGGGGGGGGGGGGGGGGGGGGTTGGGTACATTGGAATACTGACAAAGCCATGCTTGGTCTTTATTGTACAACTGGGTTAGGACATTTGTAGGGGCCAGTTTTTAACTGCAGTCTCCCGTAGGTGTTCTTTGAGAGTGTTTTTGAAGGTGGGTAGTGATTCACATTCCTTTACAGCTTTGGGTAGGGCGTTCCACATTGTTGTGGCATAATTGCGAAACGTGTTTAGTCCCTTGTTTGAGCCGAATCTGGGTTTTACATGATTTGTGGAGCTCCCTCTGGTGTTGTGATCGTGGTATTCACTGACCTTTGGGAAGTATTTTGACATGTACATGGGTACCTTGGTCATGTAGTGTATCTTGTAGACCAGGCCCATTGCAAGTTGCTGTACTCTGTCGTCTACTCTAAGCCATCCTAGGTTGGCAAAGTGTGCAGGGGTGAGGTGGGTTCTAGGAGTCAAGTCAAGCAGTAGTCTGACTAGTTTGTTTTGAGATGTTTGTAATTTGGTTTTTAGTGCCTTTGAGGTGCTTTGGTACCATGAGGTGCAAGCATAGTCCTAGTACCCTTGAATGAGTGCTCCTGCCAGAGTCTTCAGGGTATTCTTGTTTACCAGGGAGGAGATCCGGTACAAGAATCGAGTTCGTTGATTGACTTTTTTTATTACATTGGATGCCATTTTGTCACAGGAAAGATTAGCCTCTAGGATGGAACCCAGGTAGGTAATTTCATCTTTCCTTGTGACAATATTGTCACCCACTGTAACTGAGAAGCCGTCGGTCTTGCTGAGTTTGTTATTTGAACCGAAGAGAATGGACTCTGTTTTGCCCATGTGTAATGATAGTTTGTTGTCTGCGAGCCATTTTGCCTAGTTCCGAGCTGAGGGTTTTTTCAACCTGTAACTTGTTCTTGTCAGAGACCAGCAGGGCTGAGTCGTCCGCAAACAGGAACAAGTTGCAGTCACAAGCTGACGACATGTCATTTGCATAAATTAGGAACAGTAGTGGTCCTAGTATGCTTCCTTGTGGAACACCACAGTTCACTGTGAGGGGGGGGGGGATAGGGTACCTGTAAGAGCCGCATTTAAGCTTAACTGTTTTGATTCATTCTGAACCTGCATTAATACATTTCTCTGTTTCAGTGAGTGGGGCGCTTTGCTCAGGTGAATGGGGCGGGGCTAACGCTATAAGCCACAGGTGCGGCGTGTGACGGCAGGGCAGCAGGCAGCAGCAATACTGTCATTGACACGCAACGCAGACGCAACCTTTTGTTCCCGAGATTATTAGGATCTCTTGTTTATTTTCTATGTACGATATTGTTTTCATATTCTGTTCTTGCTGGAAATTAAAAGAGCAAAAATAGCAACAAAAACGTGCAGTGGTTTCTGTTCTGCGACTGCGAGTCTGACACTGCTTCCCAGCCCTACAAGTGGCCAAGAAAGGAATATTCAAATAGTTATAGGACAGACCTGTTTGGATTTTGGCCACTACAGTACCGTTTACCTCCACCATCTGTTCTCTCCCCTCCAGGTAGGATTGTATCCAGCTCACTGATAAACTATCAAAACCAATTGCTTTTAGTTTGTCAATCAGAATGGTGTGATTGACAGTGTCGAAGGCCTTTTGTAGGTCTAGCATGACCATGCCGCAGTATTTGCCCGCGTCCACCTCTTGCTTGATGTGGTCGTTCAAATAGAGAAGGCATGTGTCAGTGGAGTGGGATGTTCTGAAGCCAGATTGGAATTCGTAGATTAGATTTTTATCCGTAAGGTACTTTTCGACCTGTTCGTATACTATTTTTTCCATGACTTTCGAGATGGATGTAAGGATAGAAACAGGGCGGTAGTTGCCTGGGTCTAATTTGCTGCCTGTAACTGAGGGGTACAATTCCCTGACTGTATTACTAGATATGATACTTACTACCACTACCTTTGTACTTAATATTCGGCCACCCAGTACACGGCATAAATATATTATCATGAACACTCTCACGTAGATGAAACGGATCCAACACAAATGTACAAATTAGAAACAGGTCTTTATTTTCCTACACAGCGATGGTGTGTAGAATAAACACTTAATCACTTAATTACATTTATGAATTGAAATAGTATGCACTTTTATGGCAAGGAGTATTCGTCGGTATATCAATAGATAATGTCCAATCTCTGAAGGCGCAGGTGGTAAATATACGACCTGGAATAGTTAAGGAATAACAGCAATGATACTTTAATGATTATAGGCTGGATACACTAGAGGGGGTTAATCCGGTCGCTTGTAAGCCGACAGGAGTAGGAGGGGGGGGGGGGGGTAGAATCCAGCTGCCTCGTCCGGCCAAGGGTATCCCAGGAGAACACACTGTAGTGCCGTTCAATGCGCCGGCGATCCTTGGACCACAGATGAAAGCAGGTGGACTCTTTGTGGGCCGGCTCTCTCCGGTCCACGGGGGAGAGATGTGGAGAGACCTCGTCTTGCAGAGCGTCTCCTCACCTTGTGTCCTCTCCAGGGGGGGGGGTTCCAACACACGGTAGTGTCGGGGGTCTTTATCCATAGAATAATCAAAGTATCCAAAGCATAATCCGTGCCTGGGAAGGCGGGCTGTCGTCGGTAGAATAATCCAGTATACAGGTCCACTCGCTCGTCGGCTCTGGGGCTCCTCGGGTGCAGCTTCACATAGGGTCAACCACCCTGGGTAAGCAGCCAGTTCTCTGCCCGAAACGATGGGGTACTGACTACGGTAGTATTCTCACCGCACGAAGCACTATATATTAACAGACTATTATTAGCTTAATTGACTACGTCCAACTCGACGATATAGTGCCAAATATGACTATTCAAATATTAATATACACGATGTCTCAATACCGATGGTAGGCGAACTTGGCCTTACTCCCACACGTGGCATCGCGGGGAGGCTTTACGTCTGTGACTCTATTGGAGGGTAAGAAACTGGACTGAAAAGAAAGTCCTGCTTTAGTAGCGCAGTATATATACGCACTATGAACAAATAGTCCCATTAGTGGTGCGGTAGCCAAATTCCTACGCGGAACTAGGACTTGTTCGTACATGTCGAGCGGTACGTTTGAACTGGGTCTGAGGGGTATGGCAGCCTGGCACCAAGGTCTCGACCAATAGTAGAATGGAGACTATTATGGGATGTTCAGTAGGCTAGAATGGATATTCAATGCATATTGTACAAGGAATATACAAGGGATATCAGGGAATATTAGAGAATATACAAATACAATTAAATATATATATATAAATAAATATATATATTCGGTTTAATCTGGCCCTTCACAACAGCCACCCCCTGAATAGGTCCCAGACCTAATCAGTTAAACAGAGACAGATTAATCGCGTTGTCTATTTACACATAAGGGTTTGCTGTAGGGGTCAGTCAACTTCACAAAGTCATAGGGTTGTAGGGTCATGGTCATCATCGATTGTGTCTGGGAGTCGGGGCAGTTCTATGAGCCTCGCCACGGGACGGGTGTAAGTGCGACCCTGGACGAGCACTTCAGCTGCTCGGACCTTGCCGTCGGCACCGGTGATCACTTTGCTTACGCGGCCGGCCGGCCACATAGCTCTGGGCAGTGATTGATCAATAATCATGACGACTGTTCCTTCTGTCAAATTGTCTCTCTCCTTTACCCACTTCTGGCGGTCTGTAGAGACGGTAGGTAGTGTTTAATGTCATCCGGTAGATTGGGGGCTCTGCGTAGGCGACCACCCACTCTGATGAGGGTGTGAGCGTCGCTCTCGGGGGCCAGATGAATTAATCTGCTGTCGGATGGGACGGGCTTTCCTCCCTGTAGACAGGCCAATTCATCGGGGAACGAGTCTCTCTGGGCTCGCTGCAGTAGAAGCAATTCTGCTTCCTCGTAGTTAGCTGCTGACATATCAGCGGGGGACTTGCACTCCGGGTGGTACCGCAGGAATGTTCTTTGTTGTGCACTCTCTATGGACGTGCAATCGTTTATGTTAGGGTCGGTGGAGGCTACGGTGCTCAATCCACAGAACACAGACTTCTTAATTTCCACCTCCTCTGGACTGGCTTCCCTCGGGATAGGCATGGGCCACTGTCCTTCCGGGAGTCTTAGGAATGCGGGGCCGTCACTGTAGACATTGCGACGGGTGAGGTCATCCAGGGGCATCCCCCGGGTGATGACGTCAGCTGGGTTCTGTTTTGTATCAACGTAGCGCCACTCTGTTTCTCCGGTTAACTCTTCGGTTAAGTCTTGAATCTCGGTGACTCTGACTCCCACGAAGACTTTGTACTTGCATGAGTCCGATTTGATCCAGGCGAGTACCGTCGTGGAATCTGACCACAGGATTGTTCTAGACACCGGTATGGTGAGCTCACGTTGGATGAGCGTGGCTAGGTGCGCTCCGGCTAGGGCTGCGCAGAGCTCTAGACGTGGGATAGATTGTTGCTTGCGTGGGGCTACTCTCGAGCGGGCGAGGACAAATGCTGTGTAGATCTCTCCCCCTTGGTCTTGGGCCCGCAAGTAGGCTACTGATCCGTATGCGACCTCTGAGGCGTCACTGAAGACGTGCAAGTCCATTTTACATGTCTCTGGCCTCACCGTGGGTGGGAAGTAGCTTCGGCGCATATTAACGCCTGGGAGTGAGTGGAGCTCCATCTCCCACTCTCTCCAGGTGGATGCAAGGTGTGCGGGAATGGGGTCGTCCCAGCCCTGGTCCTTGTCCCACAATGCTCGTACAATCATTTTTGCCCTGGTGGTGTACGGTAGAATACATCCTAGCGGGTCATATTGTCGGGCGAGTGTTGTGTACACACTCCGTCTGGTGGTCGGCGCCGCCGCCGGCCTTCCCTGCTCCGTAGTCAGGGGCTTGTGTCTGTAGTGAAGCGAATCCGTTTTGAATCGCCACACCAATCCCAGGGTCATCTCCTGGGCTTCTCCCGGGATTGTAGCCATCCAGGTCTCGCTGCTGGCTGCCTTGTCCTCGGAGGAGAGGCTGCGCAGTACTTGCGGATCGCTGCTGGCCCACTGCCTGAGATCAAAGCCGCCTTTGATCAATGAGGCGCAGAGTTTAATCAGGAGAGCCTCGGCTTCTTCCTGGGTTGAAAGGCTTTGTAGACAGTTGTCTACGTAGAAGCTGTTCTTTACGCTGTGTCGGACCTCTTCGTCCGCTGCTGGGTCCTCTGCTACATGTTTCTGTAGTGCAAATGTCGCACAGCAGGGGCTGCACGTCGTTCCGAAGGGGAGGACTTCCCATTGGTAGATGGCTGGGTGCTCATCTCCTGGCTTCTCTCTCCATAGGAACCGTAACAGGGGCTTGTCCGCCTCTACTAATCTCACCTGCAGGAACATTCCTTTAATGTCCCCGCTGATGGCCACCTTTTCCTGGCGGAAGCGGAGTAGAACGCCGAGTAGGGAGGGGCCGAGTGTGGGACCGGGCAGTAACTCTTTATTCAGATTTTGGGATCCGATCTGGTAGCTGCAGTTAAATACTATGCGGTCTTTACCGTTGTGATGGACCTTGTGGTGGGGCACGTACCACGATTCAGTGGTCTGGTCAGCCTCTTTAATGTCCATCTTTGTGACGTGTCCCGCTGTGATGAGCTTCTCAATCTCAGCGCGGTATACACTCTCTTGGGCGGGCTTCTTGGCTAAGCGCCGCTCCGTGTTCAGCAGGTACCGTTCTATGGCGTCTGTCTTGGCGTGGAAAGTAGGCATTCCTTCTCGCCGCAGGAGTGGCGTGGCGTATCTCAACACGCCGTTGACCGGGACTCTCTTGGTCCCTGTCTCGAGGAGGTGAATGGCGTAAATGTCATCTTTAGAGCGAATGTCTTTCTTTCCATTCTTAAAGGGCATTTGTTCCAAGCTCCATAGCCGCTCTACGTGTTGCAGGAGTGCGGTTTCTCCCTCTGTGACTCGGGAGTGGAGACATCTAGTGGCTGTACTTCGGTTGAGAGATTTGGCGAGCGGGCCTTGGAGAGTCCATCCCAAACGGGTCTCGACTGCTGCAGGACAGCCTCGGGGTCCGGTATGAACCCGGTCTATCGGGACAATGAGGTCTGCATGGTCGGAGCCTATCAACAGGGTCGGCATAGCATTGTCTATGAGCGGGATCGGTAACTTGCGCAGATGTGCATATTTCTCCATCAGCTTGGCGACGGGGTATGTGTACCGCGACAGTCCTATTTCTTGGCTGGTGAAAGCGTCTGCAATCTGGTACCGTCGCTCAGGCTGGCCGCTTGCTGCGATAGAGAATGAGACATTCTCGCCCTTTATCGTCTTCAAATCTCGTCTTATTGTCCGAATTGTCATTTGGGTTTCGCTTCCCCGCAGCCCTAGCTGGGCCGCAGCGGAGGCGAGCAGCAGGGTCTTCTCTGACCCGTCATCGAGGACGGCGTAAGTGTCCAGGACTTTATTCTGGTAGCTTAGTGTCACACGCACTACTTTTAGGAGTACTCGGGCTCCACTGCTGCTGGCGGGATCGATGTACATGACGCTCGCTTTGCGGCTGGATGGTGCAGGTGAAGGGCGCCGTCTGTTACTGTCGTGAAGTATGTCCAGATGGGCTCCATCGCACTTGGTGCACCTTTTCTTTAAGCGGCATTCGGCTGCCATGTGTGAGCGCGCACAGCGAAAACAGCGCTTGTTGGACTTTATCCATTGACCTGCTTCCGCCGCGTTCAGCTTGGGGAAGGAGTCACATTGCGCTAGCCAGTGTTCTTTCTCACAGTAGGGGCACACTATCTTCCACTTCTCCGTTCTGGAGGGGGTACTGTGGCTCCTGCTGCTCGGTACTGACTCCGATTGGTGCATCACAGTCACCGATCTTCTTCCATCATTTAGTCGTCTGGTTCCTTCTCTGGAGCCAGGGGTGCTCCGTCCGAATGTATCTAGCCGTAGGCTGCTGACTTCTCTCGCCAGGAAGTCTGCTAGATCGAGGAGGTTCGGTTCGGGGCCATTCGGGTCTCTGTGGTCCCTCTGCCGCCTAAAGCGCTCCTGACGAGCGGGCGGCAGCTTCTCCAGGATCCTTTCCACATTTGAGTTGGCGTAAAGTTCATGCCTCCCCTTCTCTCTTTGCGCTCCCAACATCCCTACCAGGGACTGCACTCTGATGGACAGGTCGTCCAGTGCTCGATTGTCTATTGCTGGGGGTAAGCGGTCGATGTGTCGGATCTCCTGGATCACGTAATCCCATATGCGCCCATACCTCTGGTCCAATGCTACCAGCGCTGCTGTGTATGGGGTGGTGGAAGTCGCGTAGGCGAGCGCTATATTATGTGCGCGGGGCACCTTTAAGTGCTGCAGTAGGATGGCGTATTTGTGGCGTTCATCCAATACATCCACCAACATGGTCTCCAGACACATGCGGAGTTCTGTATACTGGGCCCGGTTCTCTTGGGTGAAGTCGGGTACCATAGGCGTGCCAATGTATGACGCTGACTGTGGATACATCGGCGAGCGTTGGGGGAGAGGCCTCCTAGGCGAGTCTCCTCCCGCTTCTTGGTATGGGCTGGTACCGGCAGTGTACCATGGCCCGCTTGTCCAGGTGCTGTTCCTCGGTGCGGGTCGTGCGTCGTGCTCACCCGTGTATAGAGTCGGGGGTCTGTAGCGCAGCTCCGCGGGAGTATAGCCTGGGCTGTACCGGACCTCCTGGTCCGGTAGAGTACTGTGCTGTCTTCGGGCGTGGTTCTCCTCCTCTTCCTCTTCGTCTTCAGTTAGGTCATCCAGTGCTTGTAGTCTCTGGTTTAGCCTCTCCACAGGATATGCTGCTCCTTCCCGGTTGCTAGGTCTCGCTTGGACCGGTGGGGGGAGGTGGTCTGTGGGGGGTATAGACCTCGTCTGTTGGTCAAGTTCAGGGTTGTTTACTCGGCTAGGGGATGCCGCCCTGGAGGTGTGTCTAGACGAGTTCCTGGAGCCTCTGGCGGAGGGAGAGGGTGTTGTCCGTCTGATCAGCTGTTCTATTAGTTGCGCTTGCTGTCTGTCGCGCTCTGCGTCCCGTTGAGCACCGGCTCGTTCTCGGGCCACATTCTCTTCCATCTGAATGCGTCTTATTTCCAGGCGTATGTGCTCTTCTTCGCTCCGTTGCTGTATCTGCAATCGGTCGCGTTCAGCAGCGGCGTTCAGGCTGATGAGGAAGGCCTGCTGTAGGGTCCTCTCTGCCTCGCTGGGAGAAGGCGGTTGTATAGGGGAGCCTTCCCTCGGGGTACTCCTTGCGGAGCCTTGGAGCTCTATCTACACGGTGCTCTCCCCGTCTTCTTCCGTGCCGAGTTCTCTCTCGGTAGCGTTGTATTCCTCCCGGGACTCATCGGGGACTACTTCTTCAGTACTGGCGGGGTGTGAAGTCATGTCTGGTTCCCACTGGTCCCCACCGTGAACTTGGTCAGTTACATTAGAGCCCGTAGGGGCCTCTATGGTCGGGGTAGTCTGGGCGTTGGGGTTAGACATACTTTTACTTTCTAGTTTTACCGCGTTTACTGTTAGTAGAAGACTAGGTTGTTGACTGACAGCGTAAGCCTCTAAGTACTGAGGGAGCCGTCGTTCGCGCTGCGGGCGTTGGTTAGGAGGATCGTTTCGTGGAGTGTTCATCATAGGCCATTTCAATATTAATAACACTATATTAATATTACACTAATTACCATCCGGCTCGAAGGACCAATTGTAACTGAGGGGTACAATTCCCTGACTGTATTACTAGATATGATACTTACTACCACTACCTTTGTACTTAATATTCGGCCACCCAGTACACGGCATAAATATATTATCATGAACACTCTCACGTAGATGAAACGGATCCAACACAAATGTACGAATTAGAAACAGGTCTTTATTTTCCTACACAGCGATGGTGTGTAGAATAAACACTTAATCACTTAATTACATTTATGAATTGAAATAGTATGCACTTTTATGGCAAGGAGTATTCGTCGGTATATCAATAGATAATGTCCAATCTCTGAAGGCGCAGGTGGTAAATATACGACCTGGAATAGTTAAGGAATAACAGCAATGATACTTTAATGATTATAGGCTGGATACACTAGAGGGGGTTAATCCGGTCGCTTGTAAGCCGACAGGAGTAGGAGGGGGGGGGGGGGGTAGAATCCAGCTGCCTCGTCCGGCCAAGGGTATCCCAGGAGAACACACTGTAGTGCCGTTCAATGCGCCGGCGATCCTTGGACCACAGATGAAAGCAGGTGGACTCTTTGTGGGCCGGCTCTCTCCGGTCCACGGGGGAGAGATGTGGAGAGACCTCGTCTTGCAGAGCGTCTCCTCACCTTGTGTCCTCTCCAGGGGGGGGGGGTTCCAACACACGGTAGTGTCGGGGGTCTTTATCCATAGAATAATCAAAGTATCCAAAGCATAATCCGTGCCTGGGAAGGCGGGCTGTCGTCGGTAGAATAATCCGGTATACAGGTCCACTCGCTCGTCGGCTCTGGGGCTCCTCGGGTGCAGCTTCACATAGGGTCAACCACCCTGGGTAAGCAGCCAGTTCTCTGCCCGAAACGATGGGGTACTGACTACGGTAGTATTCTCACCGCACGAAGCACTATATATTAACAGACTATTATTAGCTTAATAGACTACGTCCAACTCGACGATATAGTGCCAAATATGACTATTCAAATATTAATATACACGATGTCTCAATACCGATGGTAGGCGAACTTGGCCTTACTCCCACACGTGGCATCGCGGGGAGGCTTTACGTCTGTGACTCTATTGGAGGGTAAGAAACTGGACTGAAAAGAAAGTCCTACTTTAGTAGCGCAGTATATATACGCACTATGAACAAATAGTCCCATTAGTGGTGCGGTAGCCAAATTCCTACGCGGAACTAGGACTTGTTCGTACATGTCGAGCGGTACGTTTGAACTGGGTCTGAGGGGTATGGCAGCCTGGCACCAAGGTCTCGACCAATAGTAGAATGGAGACTATTATGGGATGTTCAGTAGGCTAGAATGGATATTCAATGCATATTGTACAAGGAATATACAAGGGATATCAGGGAATATTAGAGAATATACAAATACAATTAAATATATATATATAAATAAATATATATATTCGGTTTAATCTGGCCCTTCACAACACTGCCCTTTTTGTGCAGGGGTGTTACTCTCGCTATTTTGAAGTCCTTGGGGACGTGTCCCTGTTTTATGATTGGCTGGACGTGTGGCGGAGGAAGCACGTGATAGCCTCCACTCTCCCAGATGATCTGACTGTGGGGGGTAAGTGCGCAGCGACCAGGAAGGGGATTGGGAATTGGCATAACGACTAACATTGGGATGGGAGAAAATCGGAGGAAAAATGGAGGGGGAAAAAGATCAAAAAAAAAAAAAAAAAAAAAAAAAGTAAAATTGATCCCAACGCGTCCCCACTCTGCTTTAAATGCAAGATAGAGATTGGAAACCACGTCCACTGCTTTTGGTCCTGTGTAAAGCTCCAGAGCTACTGGTTCGACATTGTAGAGGAACTATCTGATATAATCCAGATCCCCATAGAACTAGACCCCCTGTGCCTCTTACTAGGCCTCCCAGATATTCATATTGCCAACTTCAAACATAGGAGACTCTTCAATTTGTTGACATTTGCTGCTAGGAAAAACATTATTTTATTCTGGATCAAGGACGAGGTCCCATCAAAGAGATCATGGCACAATATTATTATGGACTGCATTCCCTGTGAATACATCACGTGCATGTTACACTCTAAACTGGACACTTTCTATGAAATATGGGACCCTTATCTGTCTCGTATCAGACCTGCACTGTGCCACTGTACTCTGTGGGTTTCCCCATTACCCATAGCCCCCCTATAGACCAATGCTGCCCTGTTTTTATTTGATTGTGCTGGTATCGTTGCTGAGGGTACTTTACTGTAAAGGTGCTTACATATACACGCACACATACACACGCACACAACACGCATATACGCATACACAGAACACACATGCACTCACACACACATGAAACATGCATGCATAAAATACACAGGCATATTAAACATTCACACATAAAACACACACATAGGTAATGCACACACACACATGGGTAGAACACACATATATAAAGCACACATAGGTAATGCACACACATAGGTAAAACACACATTTACAAAGCACACACTCATACACTCCACTCACACACAGTCTATTTTAGTCTAATGGTCCTAACACTGGCTGGGAGCCGACTCCTTAAAGGCCACTCTCATTATACTTGTTTTTGGCTGCTTGTACCTGAGCAATGTTTATTTTTTATTTTATTTGTCTGTTTCTTGTCAAGTCTGTATTAACACATTGGGCGCCAGAGGTCGCTGTGGGCGTATGGCCGTGTGTGTGCCAGCACTGAATGGGGGAATATTGTAGCTATTGATCTAATAATATAGTCGATTGTCATTGAGTTTCTTCCAGTCAAGATGCAAGAAACAGATAATTTTTTCATCCATACATCCCAGTTTTATACTGTGGTGAATATGAGTATAGTTTTAGAGTAATTTTGTGTAATCCCAGGAAACGCCGCTAAACAGCGTTTCAGTGCATTTCACTAGGAATCGTGCCATTCCTCGCTTGGATCAACAATCAATCTGAAATCAAGGCTAGATTATCGGTATTATGTTTCATCATGCATGCATGAAAGAGTGGGGGGGGGGGGGGGTTCTATGCTTCGATCGTCACCAACGGAATATGTTACACAGTACATTACAGACACACGCTCTGATCGCGGGGAAGGAATTATCGGATGAACACAAGATTGATAGTATATAGCCCTTACCTTGTCTATGATGTACTGCAAAAAGAATATTCCAATTATCTGATCGCCATTCCAAGTATTGATGTCGGTCGTGTTGCCAAGATAATCCACCAAAACACATGAACCGGCGGTGCTCGAGTGTCCCCAATCCATGTGTTATAAACGCTTGTCCTGCCCGAGAAGGAAAACCCGGACCAGACTTCTTAGACCGACGTACAGCCCAAACCAGAGGGTTTTCAATTATGTGCAATACCGGCCGCAAGGCGTTAGGCGGCGGTATTGGACGTTTGCGATCTCAGACCCATTTCCAATGATAACATCAAGCTGGATGGATGGATTATGAATGGAAATATCGAATAAAATAAATAACGATGAAAACCCGACTTTTCTCGGGTCTGGCGTCCAATGTGTTAAGGTTTTTGTATAGTCTATGTCCCCTTTTTTATTATGTTCATTGTTATTCTTGTTACTGTCAGTTTTGGTATCGTCGATGTTATTAATGTCATTGTTATTGTACTGTATTGTGCTGTTCTATGTCTGAAAAGAAAAGAAAAACATTTATTAAAAAAAATGTACCGCACCAACGGCGTAGTCTGACACGTCGGTGATAATAGCGACCAGGGCCCCAGGTGACGGGTGAGCCAACATAGCGGCCTCTCCCAGGGCGGTCTTGGTGGCCGTGAAGGCGGTGGTCCTCTCAGCCGTCCAGTCGATGGGCTGTTTGGGGGACTTGTCCTTCAGGGCCTCGTAGAGTGGCCGCATGGTGTGGGCATGCCCGGGGTGGGCTGGCCGGGGAAAAGCAGGCGGCCCCCGTCCTGTCGATGAGGTGCCTGAGGAAATGTATGGAGGTCAACCCGAACTGACACTTAGCTGGCTTGATGATCAGGCCGTGTTGGCCAAGCCTCGTAAAAAGGCACCGGAGGTGAGCCAGGTGAGGAGCTGGCGACGAGGAGGTACCATATATGTTCGTTCTGGCTGATCAGTTCGGGGTCCGTATTTCAGTTGAGTTGCATAGCAAATATCAGACATTTATCACGCTGTATACCAAAGATCATTGGCTGAAGTTGTGTGAAAAGTATAGACCATTCCATCAAAAACGGAATTACTCTGGAATTGCTACGGAATTATAAAAAATATAGAGCAATACAAATAAAAGAACCCTCACACACACACACACACACACACACACACACACACACACACACACACACACACACACACACACACACACACACACACACACACACACACACACACACACACACACACACACACACACACACACACACACATACACACACACAATGGAAAAGGCTGGGTGAGCAAAAAGTCCAGCCGTGACCGCAGGGGCTAGTCTGTAGACTAAATAAAAATGTGGTTGGTTTTAATCTGGCATCTGTCATTCTCGCTCTCAACCTTCTCATGTCGTTATTCTGTGTGTCTACAAATAAAGAAATGCCATAATAATAATAATAATAATAATAATAATAATAATAATAATAATAATAATAATAATAATAATAATAATAAT
This sequence comes from Notolepis coatsorum, assembly GCF_963971535.1. Lineage (NCBI taxonomy): Eukaryota > Metazoa > Chordata > Actinopteri > Aulopiformes > Paralepididae > Notolepis > Notolepis coatsorum. The sequence goes on along the minus strand of NC_140167.1, from coordinate 30,708,866 downwards.
AATAATAATAATAATAATAATAATAATAATAATAATAATAATAATAATAATAATAATAATAATAATTAAATAAAGGTTGTAATCAGTAAATTGATTTAATAAGAAATTATCTTTTTTTTACAGGATTATTCCATTGCTTAATTGTCTTGAATGTTAAATTACATGTAAAACACCTATAGAATATACATCATTTTACTGTATGTGAAAATAAGGCAACTTTCTGTTTTTTTTGCTGTTAAACTTTAAATGTAATGTTAAATAATGTTAAAAAAGAAAATAATATAATTAAAAAACAGTAAAAACCTTCAGTTATTCTACAGGTAATTATTTTTAAATACATGTATTTGCTTAATTGTGTTGAATGTTAAATTACATTGAATTGTATGTAAAAACACATAAGATACTCATCATTTTACTGTATGTGAAAATAAGGCAACTTTCAGTATTTAAAAAAATTATGATCAAACACCTTCAATAAAGTGACAGGACTTAAAGTTCAGCGGTGAAACACTGTTATTTCACAGGTTTTTCCTACATTTACGATGAAACACCTTCAATTAAGTGACAGAACTTAAAGTTCAGCAGTGAAACACTGTTATTTGACAGTTTTTTCCTAAATTATTACGATCAAACTCCGTCAATAAAGTGACAGAACTTAAAGTTCAGCAGTGAAACACTGTTATTTCACAGGTTTTTCCTACATTTACGATGAAACACTTTCAATTAAGTGACAGAACTTAAAGTTCAGCAGTGAAACACTGTTATTTTACAGGTTTTCCCATAATTATTACAATCAAACTCCTTCAATTAAGTGACAGCACTTAAAGTCGTCGCCCACGGCGCGGGAGCTCCCCTGTTCGACTCCCCCTCGGGACATAAGCATTTAACAACAACACAACGCAGACCAATACGATCCATCACATAGGCAAAAGCAGTACAGGCAGAGCAAGAGCGATAAAGTATGGAAATGATCATTTCACAACCATTTTATTAAACTACTTAAGAAAAGGGAACAGTTTAAACAGGTACTATGCATGTGTTGACTTCAATTGCCAACCAAGTTCTGGTAGATTTTGGTTGTGTTTTTTTGGTTCTACCTGCAACTTTAGCAGGTAGCCAACTTTCTTCTATTCTAAAAAACTATTTTGGCTGCAAAGAAAGGGGAGCAGAATTCTTTTTTTTTAAACAAATGTTTTTTATTTTCCCTTTTTTAACACAAAACTAGACAAACAATACATTAATAGTAGAAATCTATGATAAATCACAGGACAATGACCGACATAATAATAACAATAATGACAGTCCAGTAATTAAATCAAAATAAATGTAGATTGAAAGACGTAAAAATAATAAATACAATACAATACAATACAATACAATACATATGCTCTTGCTCGCTCTTCATGAATGAATGAATGAATGAAAACTTTATTTAACAGATTGCAGAATGGGTACAATACAGTACGGCTCAATACATACAATTGTTAAGGGGATGCAGACCTGAGAAAGACGTTTGTCTTGTTTCCATCAGGGTCCCCCATTTTCAATTCATATAGACATATATGACATACATGACTCATCACTCTTTCCTTCCCCTTCCCTCCCCCTCCACCCCCCCTCAGGACCCCCTTTTGGATTATACATCCACTATTCCGATTAACATCAGGAATTACAAGTTCATATGCTACCCTTTATCTTCTCCACCACATCTAACCAGATTGCTATGCTGGCTTCATTAACACCTAAAATCTGTGCAGTAGATATCTCTAGATAAATCACATCGAGATAGGTAAGAACCCATACCTTCTGGCACATTTTATCCGGTTGAATCCAGCGTGATGCTATCAACTTTTTGGCAGCCGTAAGACCGGACAAAATTAGTCTCTTTACATGTACAGAGGTTGATAACTGAGAAACATCATTCAACAACAATACAGAAGGCAGTACAGGTATGGTCAGAGATAGAAATTCTGATAATTGAGTGGGGAGCAGAATTCTTGAAAGTTATGGAACCTGGACATCAGATAGGGGGACATTGACCCAAAAAAGGTTGAGAACCACTGTCCTATCAGAACACCTACAGAATAGGGCAAGTGGATATCAGCACAAGCGGATTTTACGGCATAACATCCTTGTCCCCGTCTGGTGACGTAATGCCCAATACAGCTGGTGACGGTAGCGTTTCACCAGAACCCAGCAGATTGGCTTAAACCAGAAAGGCGAAACCCTGCATACCATATTCAGAGCCTGGTTGACAGCGCGCTGCAAAAGATTAATACAGTAGATAATTAGATAATAGGAGACAAATCAGGTTGCAGTAGAAAATATCAATAGCAAATTGTTGTTTATTTCAGTGTTTATCGCATATTACATTTTATTGTACCATTGTTTTGTAAAAGTGATAGTAAGAGCAGTACTGACCCTGCAATGAAAAAAATTATGTTTTTTGCCGGACCCGTATAGGCTGGCCTACAATAGGGAATGTTGATGACTGAAACATGCTTGTGTGAGTATCGTGGGCCGGATTTGGCTCAACTATAGGCTTTGCCGTCGTGTTTTTAATCACATTTCAGCTGTAAATTCATACTTACTCTTCCATGACGACCACGCAGCCTCCTATGAATCCTGGACGTCATCCAACGGCACACTCTACAAAAGCTGACCTTGCCCTGGCAAATGACAAGATGAGAGAGAGAAAAACAGTCACCACACAGAAATACAACAATACAACTCCCAGCCATGATGCAGAAATACCACACACTACACCAGCCATGATGCACAAATACACACACCACACCAGTTAGTCCATCAAGTTAGTCCATCAAGTCCATGTCAAACAATTGCTTTGCAACAATGGCCGGTCTTAAGATCGGTCTGTCTGTCTGTAGATAGCCTCTGTGTTTAATGATCACTCTGTCTGTCTGTACTGTAGATAGCCTCTGTGTTTAATGATCGGTCTGTCTGTCTGTCTGTAGATAGCCTCTGTGTTTTAATGATCGGCCTGTCTGACCAACCTGGATGTATTTTTTGCTCAGCCAGTGTAGGTACCATGTTGGGTCTGGCTGATCAGTTCGGGGTCCGTATTTCAGTTGAGTTGCATAGCAAATATCAAATAACATTTATCACGCTGTACCAAAGATCATTGGCTGAAGTTAATATTGTGTGAAAACTAGACCATTCCATCAAAAACGGAATTACTCTGGAATTGCTACGTAATTATAAAAAATATAGACTGAGCAATACAAATACAAGAACCCCCCCCCCCCCCCCCCCCCACACGCACGCACGCAAAAAGTCCAGCTGTGACCGTAGGGGCTATAGTCTGTAGACCAATCAATCAAAACCAAATAAAATGTGGTTGGTTTTAATCTGGCATCTGTCATTCTCGCTCTCAACCTTCTCATGTCATTATTCTGTCTACAAATAAAGCAGAAATGCCATAATAATAATGATCTTGAAAAAAGACTAGCAGGCCTTTTCAGCATCATAGACCATTTAAATAGGTGCTCACCTTGACAGCAGTGCCACTTTGCACCATGGTATTATCCATGTCGGCTGCAACATCACCAGTTTCCACCATGGTATTCTCCATGTCGGTCACAACATCACCAGTTTCCATCATGGTATTCTCCATGTCGGCCGCAAAATCTTGATCATCATCCTCTAGTTGGCCGGTCAGTTGTTCAGCAACAGCTTCAAACAAAGACAAACAAACAGAAAATGGTATCACTGGCTGCTGTATAATGGTGGTTCTGTGTTGCTCATTGGGTAGAGCATCACACAGCTGAGAAATCAGCTCCTACTGTGCAGTAGGAACGTTTGTCTGAAGAACATTTTAATTAAAAATAACATTTCATGTTATTAGTGTGAACAGTAGTAATGTGCAGAATATAAAGTGGGGGACACAAACATTTTAAATTATCCACTGTGTTAGAACTATTTATTGATTTTGAAAGTAAATTTTTCCCCCACAAATGATCTGTGTTTGCCCAGATTTGCATGATTAATACAGTGAGTTCACCTACCTGCAGAGAGCAGCAGCAATGCGATGGTGATGATGGTCTTCATATTTTCCGGGTCAAGGCTCAAAATCAGCCTCTCTCTACAAGCTGTTTTAAAGGAACACACCACCAAAAGATAAAACTAAATTATTATTATTATTATGGCCATAATCCCACATACAGTATTTCCCAACACAACCAACTGTCTTGCACAAATTCATGTGGTTTGAAAGTTAGGCTATTGAGTTATAGTTGTGGAGTGTGTGATGTCATTATGATGTCACATATTCATATTATTCATTAAAAAAAATTAATTATAATAATAATAATTGCATCCTGGAAGAGAGACGATGAGATTATGGGCATAATATGGATATAACAAATGTGCTTTGGGGTTGGAGCACAATGTGGAGATAGAAGTTGAATGAGGTGACAATCATGATAAAAGAGACCTTCTAAGAAGGAGACACACACATACCTGTAATACATAGGCTGATCAATCATTATTGCTTATTCAAAGACAGATGATTGGTTAAAATGACACAGATTTGACTTAATCCTGATAACAAGGGACACATGTACAACTGTTGGGACTTCTATTAACTTAAGCTCCAGGATCTTAAAGCCTTTACTGTAAAGCCCTTCTGAGCTGATCGGTTTTTAATGTGTGTCCACTGCATGCAACTGCTGCTATTCTTGGCCAGGTCGCTCTTGGAAAAGAGACTTTAATCTCAACAGGTCTGACCTGGTTAAATAAATGTTAATGAGATGAAAATGAAAGAAGATCATCTGACACTCTATACATCTCTATGAACAGGGCAGATCCCAAACTACTTTCCCAAAGTAATTGTTGTAATCAATATGATATGATTAATGTAAATTCTGTCAGAGTGCACAAACAATAAATTGTAAAAATGGTAAACGGTGCATTTATATAGCGCTTTTATCCAAAGCACTTTACAATTTTGTTCCTCGCATTCACCCATTCACTCACACATTCACACACCGATGGCGGAGGCAACCATGCAAGGTGCCAATCTGCTCATCTGGAGCAATTAGGGGTTAAGTGATGGAAAATAAATTATCTTTCATGAATTGAAAGGAATACATACAAATAATAGAAAAGAAAATACTTTTAAAAGTTGATCAAGTTGATCCAATCAATTTAAATGATTGGAGAGCAATGTAAGATAAGATAACATAGGATATTCCTTTATTGATCCCCTTGGAGAAATTCAGGAAAATGTGACACTTAAGATATTTGCTCTGTGTTAATAGCTTTACATTAGTTTGCACAAGCTGCTTCAAATAACGTAAAGGAGCCTTGACCCTACAGTTACATGTGTCCTGCCAAAACCTTGTATCTCCAATCCAAAAAGTCAACTTTTCTGACATTTTGGAAATAGTATAAAATGTCCTTTTGTATTTAACAGTTTAGCATACATTTTCAGTGGTTTGGCTTAGTTCCGCAGTCATATAACATTTTCTATACGCCTGGTTTAATATTACTTGTCAATAACAACACTACAATAATGCAACATTGAAGATTCTTACCAGCCTCTGTTGTCTTGAACTCGAATGGACTCGGACTTCACCGGTTGGTTAGACTGAAATGTTGCCAGGACTCTGGTTTATATAAGAGGTGGTTGTCTACCCTAAATGTGCAGCATCATGGCAATTCTCTTGTTAGGGTGACCAGATCCCAATAAACCAAATGTTGGACAAATGGTATGTTTGTGAGGGACAATGTAGGACCCCCCCCCCCCCCCCCCCCAGCGCAGCCCCCCCCCCCCCTCCTTTTTTTTGGTGGACTGTCCCTGTCCCCTCAATCAAGGCTCATCCGCCACTGTCCTCATTCAAATGACCACAAGCCTAATATGTTTTGCCCTTATTCATTTATTTTATTTTCCTTTTGTCTCTAATGGGTGTTAAGTACTCAAAATAAATAAATAATAAATAAAATGACCACCCAGACTTACAATCACCTAGGTCTGGACCCCCAGTCTTATCACACACATGCACACGCACGCGCGCACGCACACACACACACACACACACACACACACACACACACACACACACACACACACACACACACACACACACACACACACACACACACACACACACACACACACACACACACACACATAATGACCACCCAGACTATGTATAATAATGACCACCCTCACAATGCTTTTTCACTCTCCTGCCCTCCGGGAGGAGAATGAGGAGCCTCCAAGCCAGGACCAGCAGGCTGAAAGACAGCTTCATCCACCAGGCTGTCAGGAAGCTGAACTCTCTCCCAGCTCTAGCCGCTCCCCTCCTCTACTCTGCCACCACAGAACCTGGACTAAGAACCCCCCCCCCCGCAGTAATGGCACAATAATAAAGAATATGATTATCTTCCACCTGCACTGATTTGTGCGGGGGGTGGTTAGGTTACCAAACGGCTACTAGCATCTTTTTTATTGTTATTATTAGTTTTCAATCTAAACCGTTTGGGATTGTTTTCCCCTTTTCAAATTTCGACCAAGCGAGCGGTCTTCTCTCGTGCCGAGCAGCGGAGATTACAGCAGCGCATGGAACTGATCTGTTTATCCCAAGTTGCGCGGAAGGACAACTGGCTCTGAAACGGACCCGCCGCGCGCGACAGCTTTGGGACTAGTTGTTGTCATAGGATGCGGTGTCACTCGCGGCCAGATACTAGTAACGTTACGCGACGCATAGAGGATCTTCACATTGGCTGGGGGGGGGGGGGGGGGGGGGGGGGGGGGGGGGGACATGGTCTCAATTTGCGTGACGCGTGAAAAGAGACAGAAATGCTGTACAATCACGCGCAATGCGTGACGCCTGGCCACCCTACTTGTGGAACTGTTACTTCCCTTTAGCACAAGCAGAAAAAAGGTCATCATTTGAATGCAGCGTAATTTTTCGTGTCCACTTTCACAAAGACGACTGAGGGTGATGATTTATATTTATATTGTCTTTGAACCCTCAGGGACTTCATAAAATAACACTCAATAGGGCAACTGTCCCATACTGTGTTTGAGTATTCTGACAGAGTTCACTGAACACCTAAATCCTCATTAACCCGTTGAAATATATTGAGGGGCATTGATCTCTGCTGACGTTTCTACAACGAGATACAAACACTGTTGGTCTTTATTACTTGAGTTTGTGTTAAACTAGCACAAGTTCACAAGCGCAAAGAAACTATTTTCTGCTATAGCTTACTAACGTTAGCTAGCATGCTAATTTGATGAATGAATTGGCCAGGACTCTGGTTTATAATAAGAGGCGGTTGTCTACCCTAAATGTGCAGCATCATGGCAATTATCTTGTGGAACCGTTACTTCACTTCAGCACAAGCAGAAAAAAGGTGTTACAAGTCATCATTTGCACGCAGCAGTATTTTTCGTGTCCACTTTTACAATGGATGTCAATGGAGAAATGGGACAGGACATAGAAACTGTAGACGACTGAGGGTGATGATTTATATTGTCTTTGAACCCTCAAGGACTGGATAAAATAACACTCAAGAGGGCAACTATCCCATAGCCTACTGTGTTTGAGTATTCTGACGGAGAGTTCACTGCACACCTAAATTCTCATTAAGTCCCATTCAAATATATTGAGGGGCATTGATCTCTGCTTTGTTAGCAGGAAAGACTAAATCATTCATTTCATTCAATCATTTCATAAATGATCACTTAAGAGATCACTTAAGAGTCCATTCTCTTTGGTTCAAATAACAAACTCAGCAAGACCGACGGCTTCTCAGTTACAGTGGGTGACAATATTGTCACAAGGAAAGATGAAATTGCCTACCTGGGTTCCATCCTAGAGGCTAATCTTTCCTGTGACAAAATGGCATCCAATGTAATAAAAAAAGTCAACCAACGAACTCGATTCTTGTACCGGATCTCCTCTCTGGTAAACAAGAATACCCTGAAGACTCTGGCAGGAGCACTCATTCAAGGGTACTTGCACCTCATGGTACCAAAGCACCTAAAAATGACAAACATCTCAAAACAAACTGGTCAGACTACTGCTTGACCTTACTCCTAGAACCCACCTCACCCCTGCCCACTTTGACAACCTAGGATGGCTTAGAGTAGACAACAGAGTACAGCAACTTGCAATGGGCCTGGTCTACAAGATACACTACACGACCAAGGTACCCATGTACATGTCAAAATACTTCCCAAAGGTCAGTGAATACCACGATCACAACACCAGAGGGAGCTCCACAAATCATGTTAAACCCAGATTCGGCTCAAACAAGGGACTAAACACGTTTAGCAATTATGCCACATCAATGTGGAACGCCCTACCCAAAGCTGTAAAGGAATGTGAATCACTACCCACTTTCAAAACCACTCTCAAAGAACACCTAAGGGAGACTGCAATTCGAAACTGGCCCCTGTAAATGTCCTAACCCAACCCCCTCCAATGTACAGTAAATTACCAAGTATGGTTTTGTCAAGATCCCAATGTACAGTTTTGCTTGTACAGTTGTACAGTGTTCCCCACCCACCCCTCCCTTGAGGATGACATGCGTGTTGCCTTGTCAAAGATCTCCCTGCGTATTGACCGTATTATTAGCCAGCAGCAGCAGACCTCGCATTGAGCTAGACATTTCCACTGAACGAGTGCTTATTTTCTGTATTTATTTATATTTTTTGAGAAATGGTAACTTGGTGATCCTTTTCTGTATTTAAAAAAAAATACATGATTTTCTGTTTTTGAGAAATGGTCAAACTTATCCAAATATGCTATTTTTATGGAGAACCGTGCAGCTGCAACAGATAGCACTTTAGTGATCCTTTTCTGTATTTAAAAAAAAATACATGATTTTCAGCTTGAGAAATGGTCACACTTATCCAAATATGCTATTTTTATGGAAAAGTGTGCAGCTGCAACAGATAGCACTTTAGTGATAATTTTCTGTAATTTTATTTAAAGAAATATGCTATTTGATTTACTACTACAAGCAGTGTAATGTCAACAGTACTAAGCCATTTACACCTGAAACACCTGTTAATAATGCATTATATAGCCTGCATATACACACAAATGTGTTTCCCGGTTTCTTAAATAAACATTATTTTGAAAGCAAGCACTTTTGTCATCATTGTAGCAAAAAAGACAGGACCGGAAAAGTCTTTATCGTATGTAGGGGTGCCCTGGAATATTTTATTGAACACAGGGGTGCCTTGGCAGCAGAAAGGTTGAGAACCCCATATGTCATATATGTCCTGATGAATTGAAAATGGGGGACCCTGATGTAAACAAGACAAAAGTCTTTCTCTGGTCTGCATCCCCTTAACAATTATGTGTATTGAGCTGTACTGTATTGTACCCATTCTGCAATCTGTTAATACAGTTTTCAATCAATCAATCAATCAATCAATCAATCAATCAATGAATCAAGCAATCAATCAATCAATCAATCAATCAATCAATCTGTGTCGACATCTGTATCCAGGTTCATGTAGCAATGGGAGTGTCTTAACCCCGGGACTGTGGATCCATATATGGTCCCCGGTTCAAATCCCCTTGGTTATATAATCAACACATTAAATAATATGCAATCATTCACTGTCCAATTTATTTTATTATTATTATCATTACTGTAAATTTACCAACACACTTCTCTCTTTCTCTCTTTCTCTCTCTTTCTAACACACACATGCACAAACACACTAGCCTCTCACTCTCTCTCTACACATTACCTTCAACACACATTGATTGATTGATTGATTGATTGATTGATTGATTGATTGATTGATTGATTGATTGATTGAAAACTTTATTAACAGATTGCAGAATGGGTACAATACAGTACGGCTCAATACAAAACAACTGCTAAGAGGATGCAGACCAGAAAAAGACTTTCATCTTGTTTACATCGGGGTCCCCCATTTTCAATTCATCAGGACATTTATGACATACAAGGCATACAGATATACAGAACTGTGTAGTAAAAAGAGATAATAAAAAATATATACATCCGAAGGGGAAGAAACTGTACATTGGTAGGGGGGGGGGGTGTGCACACACACAGCCTTCTCATAGTCATTATCAAGATATGTTTGTACATAACATCTATAACTCCAGATATCTCTGTACATCATATCTATAATTCATATTATGTACATCACTGCTCTGGTTGTTTTGTATATTCTCCTGTATAAATATTTTGTTAGCTCACCATTCTACACAGATCTGGGCTAGGGCCATTGTATACATCGGTTGAAAGCTAATAATGATAATAATGCAGGACCTGTTCAGAGGTTGAAAGCTAAGATGGCTGCCGTTCCATTGACACCCTATTTGGCCTATTACGTGCTTCCAATTTTGGGTTATAAGACCAAACAGCCAACGAGCATCAGTTTAGAAAAAGTGACCACCTCCGGTTTCGCCTCCCGGTGACCGGACCAATCACCGCTGGCGGTGAAAATGATTGACAGTTTTTGTAGCCAATGAAATTCTGGAAACAACGACATCTCACGTGAGAGATATTTCCCAGGATATATATGTTTTTTCCAGACTCATTCGACATCTGCTGCGAGTGCCAATGCATTGGTGCCAATGGCCATTTTGAATAAACATACCTATACATACCATTAGAAAATGTTTATCAACTTTGGACCTGTACTTGATAAGACTTCAGGCTATGGCCCCATTGTTTTTTCCAGCTCAAACCTCTCAGCTTGAATCTGTAAGAGGCATCTGTTTGGAAAGTAAAGAAAAATAAAAAGATTTATTTCAGTGTGTTCACTGAACTCTATTACAGTAGCACAGTAAGTGATTCTTACTGTTGTGGAAGACAATTCTGAATGTTTCCTTTCAAACGAGGCCAGACTCATGCATGTGCTATAAATGGTTCAAGACTTATACCTTTTGTCTATCTGCAGCGACAAGTTAAATATTCTAGTAATTCAAAAGGATCGTACTGTTCACACTGTGGTATCATTTAGCCATTTGATTCGGCGTGGTTTATTCACAACTCAGGTGTGTCAAGAGAGAGAGGAGAGAGAGTGTCAGGGTGTGTCGCTGCCCCTTTTATACCCATACAGTGACATCACAATCATGCAACAATACACTGCGCAACATCGCTTCCCATTGGACACAGTGGTAGTCACAGCTACTCACATAAACAAAATGGTACACAGTACATGAAATCATACAATATACATATCTTTATATGTCATATCTGAACACGTTTTATGAAACATTTTAATCAAAGACTCAAATTTGTCCGCCTCCGTGAATAATATCTTCCATTCTTAAACCTCTGGACATGGTCTATCATTCTGCCCTCAGATTTATTACTGGTGATAACTATGACACTCACCACTGTGTCCTCTATGATAAGGTGGGTTGGTCCTCTCTGACAGAGAGGTGTAATAATCACTGGTATTTGTTTATCTATAAGGCCATTATCGGAAAGCTACCACCTTATATTGTTAACAATGCTAGATTGGAATTCTGGACCCAACCCGCTCAAATTACTGTTTTATGCTTCAGGTCCCTCCTACATAGTCTGAACATGGAAAGTCAGCCTTTATCATAATCTGGACTATCTGGACACAGACAATACTCTGCCACCCTCTGGCGCTCTGTTTGCGGTACTGCAGGAGTGCCTACTCTGGAGATTATTGAATGTGTGTATTAATGTGTTCCCCTTGTATTTGTTATCGGTCCTGTGTGCTCCCCAGTATGTTCAGATGTCTGAGTCTAGTGTCCTTGTATTCATTGTATTATGTGTCCCTATTATCCCTGTTATTGTTAGTGTCTAGTCTTGTCCCCTCTGTGTATTCATGTAACTGTGTGTATCCATATTCATGTTCCTCTCTTCCCCAGCTGTTCCTGTTTAGTAATCAGTGTGATTAGTCCTCCTATATATTCTGTGCTGTCCTGTTACTTCCCTGTCGGTTTGTAAACGTATCTTGTGTCGTCCGTTGTTGTCAGAACATTATTATACCATTGTGGTTGTGATTCAGCACCCTTCCGTGTTGTCTCTAATTCGTACCCTTTGTTATATAATCATTATCTGCCAGCTTAGGCTGTGGTACTCGTCTTTATTGTTTTGTTGTTGTAGTTGTACTCCAAAGAAGTGAAGTAAAGCCTCTTCTCAACTACACCCCGCTTGTGTCCTGCCTCTCTCTCATTCCTGTATTGCGCCTGGGTCCACACACCAACAACCAGATTCTTACAGAACAAACCGACCATAAATTGGACCCAGCAAGCAGGCCGAGGGAGAACTGGCACAACCTCCTCCACCGGCCCCACTTCCAGCGCGACCGCCGCGGCCAGCGCCGTCTCTACCTCAGAATGACACAACCAGACCTGGATTCAGCGGACTATGGGAGAGACCAAGCGAACGACGTATTGCTCACCATGGAGCGCTTCTTCCAGGGAGATTTCTGCTCTTCATCCACGTGGGAGAGGATGCAGCTACACGCGCTGCTCTCCGGTGCAAGCGAGACGTGCGGCGCAGAGCAGGCTCCACTGCTCGCGGAATACGACCGCCTGCTGGGAATGGTTATTCGTGCGCTCTGGTCCCCTGCTCCCAACGAAGCCATGGCTACCAGCACGCCTTCCTCCACAAGTAAGGTCTCTACTGCCACCGCAGCAGTTAGCGTTGGTCCCGCAGCCTTCACTGCCCAGGCCGTTAGCCCAGCCGTTAGCATAGCCATTAGCCTCCCCAGCTGGTACTGCTAACCCCGGCTCCGTTAACCCAGTCCATGCTACTAGCACAGCTGTTAGCCTAGCTTCCACAGCTAGTGCTGCTAGCGTAGCTTGCGCTGTGCGTAGGTCTCGGAGAGCTGGTAGTGCTAGAAAGGCTAGCTTAGCCCCACCTGCCAGACCACCGGTGGTTAGCACCTCAGCTAGTCCTACTAGCATAGGCCCCGCGGTCCTCACTGCCCTGGCAGCTAGCACAAGCCCAGTAGCTAGTACTGTCCCGGTAGCAGTTAGCACCTCAGCTAGTCCCACTAGCATAGGCCCCGCGGTCCTCACTGCCCCGCAGCTAGCACAAGCCCAGTAGCTAGTACCAGGTCCACTTTTGAAAAAATGAGCTTACCCGCCAGGTGCGCTGAGAAGTCCTGGATGTGGGGGACTGGGTAGCGGTCTGTCGTGGTAGCATCGTTGAGGCATCGGTAGTCGCTGCATGGTCTCCATCCGCCATCTGCCTTAGGGACGATGTGTAGCGGTGAGGCCCAGGGGCTGTCTGAGCGGCGGATAATCCCCAACCTCTCCATGTTGGCAAACTCCGACCTAGCGACTGCTAGCCTGTCAGGGTTGAGCCGTCGGGCCCATCACGTCGGGGTCACCAGGGTAGTGCTGAGAGATGGGAGTTGGAGGTGGTGTCTCGAAGTGGAACGAAAGATATTTATTATCCATAAGGATACATGTTAGCACAACATTGCTTAGTTGAATGAATGCCGGTGGTAAGAATGGCCACCGGGTATAACGTTCGGGCGGCACCAATGTTCCTAAGTAACAATAGTTCTGTAAGTGAATTATGTCAATCACCACAGTGTATGGAATTTAGACAATTTTGTGGGCAATATAGAACAGCTGACAGATTAGAAATATCATCTATTGTTCAAAAGTTATGAATGAACTAAAAACCAAAACAATATTTTTGACTTCCAATAAAAAAGTTATTGTATTTTTATTCTATTTGATATATTGTGATATTCTGACAGCCTCATCTAACAGGTCCCCGGGGATCAGTGGTGCTTGAGTTGACCAAATAAAAAAATATATACATAGAATATGAGCAATAGTCAATACACTAATAACAGCAAATACACTTTTTAGAAAAACATCCTTATGCTCCGTCAATTGGCGAATGAGCGGGGCAAGCGCCGGCACGAGGCCCGGCACGAGCGCTGTTTGCAGGCTAGTTTTCATGTAGCCTTGTGGCTCATTGAATTGTTTGCTGAAGCTAAACAGATTCACCAAAATCACAGCAAAAACATTTCACAAACACTAGAAACTGTCCAACACTGAAATATGTCCAACAATGACGTTTAATTGATTAAAATCCGTACTTGGTCGCCTCAAAATGGATGGTCCACTGTTTATTCCTGGGTAGAGTTTAGTAAAATACCTGCTCCCTCTATTGGTCGCTCCAAACGTCAACACTGACTTTCCGACCAATCCCATTAAGCCGCCCCTGGGACTTCCAGAACGAGGATAACATCAAATTAAAGGGACAGTTCTTAGCTTTCGGGGGATGTTGAAATGGAACTGCGGGCGGGGCCTAATTTGAATGACACTAATAACTAGTAAGTACATACACTTGCAGTTGTTCTTAGTTATATTCATTACTTAATTTCACAATTCTCTTATATACTATTCACATATAATTATGCTTACTACATGTATCTATTCTATTCACATATATGCTTACTACATGTATCTATTGCTATGTCCGCCCATCACAAACACGCAAACTGTCTAACGCCTGTCCCCGTCTCCCTGTCTCCCTGTAAGTGGATGTATCGTGGTGATGACCAAAGTGGTGGACGTCCCGTGGTGATGGCCAAGAGGATATGATCCTCTCTACGTCGCCCCCATACCTCAAATGGATCCGTTATCAGCTCTATTCTATTTTAATCTTTCAAAATGTTCTTATGTACCCCAGTTCCTATTGCATGTACATATTTGTGTTTTATTACACGTATATACCAACTGTTTCACCTGTTTTATAGCAACACTACTATCACCGACATCTAAGAAGGGAGATCCCCCCTTGAACGGCCCTTCTAAGGTTTCTCCCCTCCACATTTTTGCCTGTGGTGCTTTTTTCCTATTGCTAGATTTTTTGTGAGTTTTTTCTTACCTTCACGTGGGGTATGTCTGGGAGTGTTACATTCATTTATTTAACTTTATTTTAATTTTGGATCTCATGGTGTTTTTGTTTTTTTCTTGATTTATTGTGATGTTTCTTCTTGACTTGTTTAAAGAAGACATGTCCAGCCCATGGGGACATTAACGTGTGTTGTCGGGCGTTACAAATACATTTTATTTTATTTTATTTTATTTGTTATGCGTTTATCTGGTCTCATCCATTTCCTAGTATCCTGGTTCTGTGAAAGACATTCCCCTGATGTAGGTTTCCAAATTCAGTTTAGTTCTGTAAAGTATATTATTTTGCTGTTTATCCAGTGTTTCTGGTTGCCTGTGCACTGTTTTGCCCATCTGATGCTACAGCTAGCTGGTGCCCTTATCGTGCGTTTAACACTTTTAGGCACTCGGTTTATGAGTTCCGTACACCAGCGTGTACTAACTAAACTACAGCTGTTAAAGGAACACGCCAACATTTTGGGAAATTAGCTTATCGTCTTCTCCAGAGAGAGACAATGGCGCGACCCAGGTTAGTCGCCGTTGGTTTAGCTCAGCAACGATTGTGCACACTTTTAGTTATTATGTTTGTTTTTACTACTTTTTTTATGAAAACATCACTGGCGGGGACGTCATACGACCGCCAGTCACTTATTGACCTAAACTCCAGACTCAAAGAGGAGTTTAGAGACACTTTATGCCTAGATTGGCCACCGGAGATCAGGCGCGACAATAAGGACAAAGGAGCCGGCAAGAAAAAGAAGAAACACAGGGGGAGGAGAGGAGGAATCAGACAGAGGTTAAAAAGAGCTGCTTACCGCCCGGCAATTCCATCCATCTTTCTGGCGAATGCACGTTCGTTGGAGGGGAGGATGGACGATCTGAGAGCGAGGGTTCGATTCCAACGAGAAGTGAGAGACTGCAACATCTTGTGTTTTACGGAAACATGGCTGAAACCAGCGACTCCGGATCACAGCGTCTCTCCCTCGGATTCCTTCACCGTCTTCCGAGCGGATCGCACGGAAGCCTCCGGTAAGAGCGTCGGTGGGGGGGTCTGTCTCCTTACGAACAATGGCTGGACTAGCCCCAAGGAGGTAAAGGTACTCTCCCGTTCATGCTCCCCGGACATGGAACATCTCTCCATTCTATGTCGCCCTTTCCACCTTCCCCGTGAGTTTACAGCGGTCATCATGACTGCAGTATATATCCCTCCACAAGCAAACACTGTCAGGGCCCTGGCGGAATTGGCGGAGAATCTCAACAAGCACCAGATTAAACACCCGGACGCAGCCATGATTGTAGCTGGTGATTTCAATCAGGCAAATTTGAAGAAAGTGATGCCGTCCTTTTTTCAACACATCGCCTGCTCCACCAGAGGAGGGAATACACTCGATCACTGCTACACCCCGTTCAGAGCCGGCTATACGGCTGTACCGGCTCCGCCGTTAGCGGAAGCTACTAGCACGTCGGATCATGACGCCATCTTGTTGGTCCCTGCTTACAAACAAAGATCACGTGACGCCGTCGTGTCACGTGAGACAAGAAAATGGACGACCAATCAGAGGCCACGCTTCAGGACGCTCTCGAGGATGTCGACTGGAATATGTTTCAAGGAAGCGCCAGTGACGTCAGCGAGTTCGCCAACAGCGTTGTTTGCTTCATCACAACACTGGCTGATAGTATTGTCCCTACTAAAAAGGTGCGGGTCTTCCCTAACCAGAAACCGTGGGTGGATAGTACTATCAGAGCAGCTCTGAAATCCCGCACCACTGCCTACAACCTGGGCAGAGAGTCGGGAAACATGGAGGAGTACAAGGCTACAGTCTATACTCTGCGCAAGGCTGTAAAACTTACAAAACGGACATATGCTGATAAACTGGAGACACAGATGGCACAAAACGACACAAGAGGCTTATGGCGGGGACTGAGGATAATAACTGACTACAAAGTCAGCGGCCCCTCAATGGGGAGCGACGACGCCTCTCTCACGGACAAACTCAACTCTTTCTACGCTCGGTTTGGTGTAGACAGTGGCGCCGCTAGCTCAACGGCTAGTGGCGTCACTGGCGCGCCGGCTGTTGTGGAGGGGGGGGGGGGCAACCGCGGGGGGGGCGGGGACGCTCTCTCATTGACGGAACACAGTGTGAGAAGAGCATTTATGCAGGTGAACACCAGAAAAGCTGCTGGCCCAGATGGTATAACAGGACGCATACTTAAGTCCTGTGCCAACCAGCTAGCCCCTGTGTTCACCGCCATATTTAATCAATCCCTGGCGGAGTCAGTGGTCCCTGCCTGCTTCAAGATGTCTACCATCATCCCTGTACCGAAGAAACCCTCCCCAACATGTCTCAATGACTACAGACAGGTGGCACTCACCTCTGTGGCCATGAAATGTTTCGAGAGGCTGGTCAAGGATCACATTTGTGCCTCCCTCCCCAGTGATATGGACCCTATGCAATTTGCATACAGGCCAAACAGGTCCACTGACGATGCGGTCTCCCAAGTACTGCACAGCACCCTCTCTCACCTTGACCGCCAGAAGGAGGGCTATGTGAGACTGTTGTTCATTGACTACAGCTCAGCGTTCAACACCATAGTCCCCACCAGACTGGTGGACAAGCTGATCGAGCTGGGTCTGAGCTCCGCTCTGAGCGCCTGGATACTGGACTTTCTGAGTGAAAGACCCCAGGCGGTCAGGGTGGGGGGTCAGACCTCCAACACCATCACCCTGAGCATCGGGTCCCCCCAGGGCTGTGTTCTGAGCCCCCTGCTGTACTCACTTTACACACGCGACTGTGTGGCCAAGTTCAGCTCCAACTCCATAGTGAAGTTTGCGGACGACACGGTGGTGGTGGGGCTGATCTCGGACAACGACGAGAAGGCCTACCGGGAGGAGGTTGAGGTACTGGAACGCTGGTGCCAGGACAACAGCCTGCTCCTGAACATTGGTAAAACCAAGGAGCTGATCGTGGATTTTAGGAGGAGACAGCAGGAGACACACACACCACTGAGGATAAATGGGGCTACCGTGGACAGGGTGAGCAGCTTCAAGTACCTGGGGGTCCACATCTCAGAGGACCTGACATGGACAACACACATAGACTCAGTCGTAAAAAAGGTGAAGCAGCGCCTCTACCACCTGAGACAGTTAAGGAAGTTCAGAGTATCTGGGAAGATACTCCAGTCTTTCTACTCCGGAGCTGTAGAGAGCATCTTGACTGGAAACATCACTGCCTGGTATGGCAACAGCACGGCACAGGACAAGAAGGCCCTACAGAGAGTGGTGCGCTCAGCCGAGCGTACCACGGGTATTACACTACCAACCCTGCAGGTCCTATACAACAAGAGGTGCAAATCCAGAGCCTGCAGGATAATGAAAGACCCTCACCACCCCAACAACAGCCTGTTCATGCTGCTGCGGTCAGGCAAACGCCTGCGAGCACCAGTAACGAGGACAGAGAGACTTAGGCTCAGCTTCTTCCCACAGGCCATCAGAGCCTTGAACACTGAACTCTCCACGCACAAGCACACATGAGCTCACACACAACACACACACTGTACACGCTCACACACTAGCACCCACTTTAACTTTAACATGAGCACACACACACTCATGCTGCACACGCCCACACTATGGACACTTTACAGAAGGAAAGATCACTTTAAGAATAGTATAGCTTGAAATCTTCTTGTCTCTCTCTGGAGAAGACGGTAAGCTAATTTCCCAAAATGTTGGCGTGTTCTTTTAAGGTATGTGTTAACTATTGGAAATTTGTGCTCCATTTATCCATTTGTTCTGGTGTCATTTGACTATGTTTTGCTGTAGGCTGGTGTGATGGTTGATGGCTGCAGTTGGGGTTTAGCCTACTGGCCAAAGTAATTGCCGCTGAGGGAAGCAGTCCACTGGTGTCAACTGGTTAAAACTAGGTCAATTGTGTTTTTGATACAGTAGGATTTCATCTAATTTCAAACCTTTTTTTAAACTCGAAAGGCAACTGAGGTTTCCCTCATTTACAGTCACGTCTAGTGTAGGCTACATACAGAGCAAGAAGAAAGCATAGAAAATCACACAGCGTATAAAACCACAACAAGGTGAGGCAAAAGTAAAGATAACAATCAATTCAAACATGTACAACTTGATTGACAATATTTTAGAGAGACAGAGGGGAGAATCTCAACCTTGAGGACCAGCCAGTCACTAGAACGGGTTATAGGTACCAAAATTCCATTCCAATAATGATGTAGTATAAGGAGGTAGCTTACCAGAAAGGGCCTTAAAGAGGAACAAATACCAGTGTTTGTTGGGCCTCTCCATCAGCGAGGACCAACCAACCTTCTCATAAAGGACACAGTGATTGAATGAATGAATGAAAACTTTATTTAACAGATTGCAGAATGGGTACAATACAGTACGGCTCAATACATACAATTGTTAAGGGGATGCAGACCTGAGAAAGACGTTTGTCTTGTTTCCATCAGGGTCCCCCATCAGGATGAGTGTTGTGTCTATCATTAGTGATGAATCGGAGGGCAGAGTGATATACAGAGTCCAAGGATTTAAGGGTTGAGGCCACAGCCTGCCTATAAGTTACGTCACCATAGGATGGATTTTATCCATCTGAGGTATGTAATTATTTCACCTCACCTGTTACAGTCATTTCAAACTACTGGCCTGGATTGTCAGGGCCCTTACAATGTCTTTACACAAGGGGGAGCCAAAGAGCAGCGTACTGAACCAGGCAGCCCAGCCGGAGTCCAGCGAACTGACCCAGGCAGCCCAGCCATAGCGGAGAGCTCACTCTCGGCCGTGGTTTCTCAGTGTATTGATTGATTGATTGAAAACTTTATTAACAGATTGCAGAATGGGTACAGTACAGTACAGCTCAATACATACAATTGTTAAGGGGATGCAGACCAGAGAAAGACTTTCGTCTTGTTTACATCAGGGTCCCCCATTTTCAATTAATCGTAACATATATGACATACATGACATGATTGATTGATTGATTGATTGATTGATTGATTGATTGAAAACTTTATTAACAGATTGCAGAATGGGTACAGTACAGTACAGCTCAATACATACAATTGTTAAGGGGATGCAGACCAGAGAAAGACTTTCGTCTTGTTTACATCAGGGTCCCCCATTTTCAATTCATCGTAACATGACATACAGATAGACAGTACTGCTACATCTATACATTTATGACATACCAGATTTGCAAATACAGTACTGTTTGTGATACAAAAAGAGTAAAAAAAAAGAGTATATACATTTGACGTAGAAACTGTACATTGAATTGGGTAGGGGGGGGGGGTGGGGGGGACTGTACATTGGAGGTGGTTGGGTGGGTGGGGGGGTTGGGTAGGAGTGGGGGGGGGGGGGGGGGGGGTTGGGTAGGAGGGGTGGGTGGGGGACACTGTACAACTGTACAAACAAAACTGTACATTGGAATATTGACAAGACCATACTTGGTAATTTATTGTACATTGGAGGGGGTTGTGTTCGGACATTTACAGGGGCCAGTTTCGAGTTGCGGTCTCCCTTAGGTGTTTTTTGAGAGTGTTTTTGAAAGTGGGTAGTGATTCACATTCCTTTACAGCTTTGGGGCGTTCCACATTGATGTGGCATAATTGCGAAACGTGTTTAGTCCCTTGTTTGAGCCGAATCTGGGTTTAACATGATTTGTGGAGCTCCCTCTGGTGTTGTGATCGTGGTATTCACTGACCTTTGGGAAGTATTTTGACATGTACATGGGTACCTTGGTCGTGTAGTGTATCTTGTAGACCAGGCCCATTGCAAGTTGCTGTACTCTGTCGTCTACTCTAAGCCATCCTAGGTTGTCAAAGTGGGCAGGGGTGAGGTGGGTTCTAGGAGTAAGGTCAAGCAGTAGTCTGACCAGTTTGTTTTGAGATGTTTGTAATTTTGTTTTTAGCGCCTTTGAGGTGCTTTGGTACCATGAGGTGCAAGCATAGTCGTAGTACCCTTGAATGAGTGCTCCTGCCAGAGTCTTCAGGGTATTCTTGTTTACCAGTGAGGAGATCCGGTACAAGAATCGAGTTCGTTGGTTGACTTTTTTTATTACATTGGATGCCATTTTGTCACAGGAAAGATTTTCCAATTTGTGCAAGACATACAGAAAAAGTCAATTATGTGCCCCCCTTCCCACGGTGTATATAGAAAGAGACAATAAACACAAAAGTAACATAGGACACAATATACAACACACAGGACTATGTACAATATAAACAGTGCCTACAATTAAATTAATTAATTAATTAAATAAGAGGTAAAAGAGAACTTAGTGTAAATATTCTTTAATTTGTGTCAACGTTATAAAAATCCTATTGTATTCAACAAATTAATTATGATACACCACAATCCCAAAGAGCAGCGTAGTAAACCATGCAGGCAGCCCAGCCAGAGTCCAGCGTACTGAACCAGGCAGCCCAGCCAAAGAGCAGCGTACTAAACCAGGCAGCCCAGCCATAGTCCAGCTTTACTAAACCAGGCAGCCAGCCATAGAGCCAAAGACCAGCGGACAAACCAGACAGCCCGGCCATAGAGCCATAGTCCAGCGGACTAAACCAGACATCCCGGCCATAGAGCCAAAGACCAGCGGACTAAACCAGACAGCCTGGCCATAGAGCCATAGTCCAGCATACTAAACCAGGCAGCCCAGCCATAGAGCAGCATACTAAACCAGGCAGCCCAGCCCAAGAGCAGCATACTAAACCAGGCAGCCCAGCCATAGAGCAGCGTACTAAACCAGGCAGCCCAGCCAAAGAGCAGCGTACTAAACCAGGCAGCCCAGCCAGAGTCCAGCTTTACAGTACAAGAAAACAGTAGATTGCCTGTTGTGTTGTATTGTAATTTAAATGCCTGTTAAGGATTTGCTCTGGTTTATATGTAAAAGGTATAAAGTATAAAGTTTGTATGTATAAAGTACAACGTTTATATGTATAAATAATAACGTTTATATGTATAATGAATAACGTTTATAATGTATAAAGTATGGCCTTCAATGGCCTACATGTCAAAAGACAAGACAGGTTTCTATAAAAAGGTGCACCTGTTATTTTTCTAATAATAATAATAATCATAATTTGGACCCTGACCGTGGCAAACCCCTGCTGGCTGAGTGAAGCAGTTATTATCAAGACATACAACTAGTAAGTAAATGAGTCATCCGGATATGAGTGCATGACTGTTGACATAACATTTGGTTCGGACAGGGCTGCACAATATATCTTTTCAGCATCGCTATCACAATATGCCCATACGTAATAGTGACTTTGTGAATGATGCAATGTTTATTTTTTGTGAAGGACGTTGAATCCAAGTTTAATGTTATGCTTTAAACTGGAGAACAGCCTGTAATCGTATGCACCTTATGTGAATACTGTATACTTCATCAGATCATATATTTAGCATTTTAGCATTTATAGATTATTAGATTATATATTGCATATATTTAGCATTTAGTTTTTTTTCAGACTTTATATTAGATTAGATTTAGATGATTGGATTAGATTATATATTGTATAGCGTAGGGCAAATATATCTGAGAGGGCATACATACCCTCATCTCACACCTTGTTGACCATTATGCACATGACCAGAGTTAATTATGTTATGTTAAGCATATTGATTTGTTATATTGTTTACACTGCTTTTTACTACCTGTACCTCCCCTCCCCCTCCCCCATGCTACTATGATTCCTGAATTTCCACAAGGGGATCAATAAAGGAATATCTTATCTTAATCTCCTGTATCTCCCCTAGACGCCCCCCTTCTTCCACCCATAGATGAGCCCCTTATTTTATGGTAAGCAACATGCTATCATGTTGGAACATGGACCTGAACCTGGATTGATAAGAGTATTATCTGAATAATGTCATGGTGAGTCAACCAGAGTATTAAACAACTGCCTCATCTCCCTCCAGAATCATTGCTAGAGTGATTAGATCTTCCCAAATGGAGCTATTGAACTTTAAAAGCTGCATATATCTGGCGAAATTATGAAATTAATATTATGGTGCTCCCGTACTTTTTCATATTGCAAGATATATATTGCATTAAAAAAATAAAATAAAACATTGCAATGTAAATTCTTTCCAATATCGTGCAGGCCTAGTTTCACATCTCATGCTGTGCCAGATGCTGTAGATACCAAAGAATATTACCTCTTGCTTCCCAAATACTGTGCTCAGGTTCCCCCTCAATCAACATCGGTTATCAGTCCATCTGTTTTACACATTGTCGCCCAAGTTTTCTTATACTTCAAAACAAGCCTTACCTTCACCCAGGATGGCCTAGTGGTAGAGACTGACCACCACCCAGGATGGCCTAGTGGTAGAGAGACTGACCACCACCCAGGATGGCCTAGTGGTAGAGAGACTGACCACCACCCAGGATGGCCTAGTGGTAAAGACTGACCACCACCCAGGATGGCCTAGTGGTAGAGACTGACCACCACCCAGGATAGCCTAGTGGTAGAGAGACTGATCACCACCAACGTAAAGGTCACTGGTTCCCTGGCACTGAGCAGGATGTATCATTGCTGTGAGCTGGTGACTAGAGGCTGGCTGGCGGATACATCTATGGTGCCCAGTCTGTTAAAGCACCCTTGAGCAAGGCACTACCCCCCCCCCCCCCCCCCCCACACTGCTCCAGTGCCACTGTCATGCAGATGACCCTGCGCTCTTAACATTATGCAAGTATATGCTTAGCAGGGACTATGCATCTAGAAGGGATTTATGGAAAGATAAACTCGAACTGCCTTCCGTAAATGGACTACGTTAATATTCCAGTTCTCGCTAGTGCAGCAGTTGAGGAAAACGTGTCATTTGTACTTCCAAAGTAGAATTAAAAATTTAAGGTGATGAATTGAAAATGAATTGAAAATGGGGGACCCTGATGTAAACAAGACGAAAGTCTTTCTCTGGTCTGCATCCCCTTAACAATTGTGTGTATTGAGCTGTACTGTATTGTACCCATTCTGCAATCTGTTAATAAAGTTTTCAATCAATCAATCAAGGTTGATTAAAAACGGTCTCTTGAATGAAGCCCCATTTGCTCATAGATAGGATCTTTCAGTGAAAACCCATGTTTGAAAGAACAGCAAATGTGTCAGGAATTGAATTACTGGTAAATGGTCCATAACAGATTGCATTGGCGGGTCCTGCTATCCATGTAAACCTATTACATAACTTATAGTAAGGGGAGCAGAGTATAGCCTGTATGGTGCCACTGCTAGGGCTGTTTTGGTCAATGTACTCTTTGAGAGGTGCCATGTTACCCATTTTCAGCACAAATTGGCTTCAGAAAAACAACTTGTGTGAAGGTAAGTATTAATTACATCGAGACATGTGTTAACTGTGTGCTCATAGCCTATATATTTAGCATGACAAAATATGCCTTGAATATATTAAAGTTAATGTTGCAGCAGTGCGAAGATAATTAATAACATACCGGCATGTATGACTTAATCCTAATCTTCACTCCCGACTGGGAGTGTTGTCAAAATACTAAATACTCATTACTTTGCGATACATAAGTACTTTGCTCGATTGGAAGCAATTCAACTTTACCAGAAAACAGCCTCTCCTTCATGCAAACCTGAATTCAAATGTGATTTTTACATTTTGAGCGAAACTCTGAACCCGTTTATTTGACTCGCCAACTCTCGTCAACCAACTCCTGCCATGGATCTTGAGACGCAACATCATGAGTCAAAACACAGACAGAGGGGGTCAAACATTTATTTACCCTTATTAAAAGTTACAATAAAACCATTAACATCTTTAAACGATAGCAAAATAAAGAGAACCAAAAAAATATTGGCCAAAACATATTTACAGAGACAAATTGCAGATAAAAAGCTCACATTTTGTACACAACCCCAACATCATAAATTCTGAAATGTGAACACTGCAAGACTCAAAAAGCATGAATGTGGTTTTAGCCAGAAAATGAATCAAAATGCACAAACAAAGACATCGCTCTTTCCACCTCCCCTCCTCGAATTCCTTTATCTATACAGCACAAAATACTTGAAATTTGGGGGTAAAACATAGGAATGTAGAATTCTAAATTAATAAGATCTTTTCAAAAGGGTTTATGTGTCCATATAACAGTCATTTCGAGTGAAGGAGATGGTCTGCCCCGCTCCATAACCGTTGTCGATCTTTAGATCCCAAAAAAGATGAGAAAGAGGAAAATAAAATGTTATAGGGCTGCCACGCTGTTAAAAGGATGCTTCTCCATGAACTGGGAAAATAAGTCAGTATTCCTGATTCGCTCCACATCCAATCCAATACCTTCCCCACGTGCCAGTCCCCGTGTGTACCATGAGGGGGCGACGCAAGCCAAACACTTTCATCACGAGAGGGCCCGGTTGAGATTCCATCGTGTCGAAGAACTAAAAAAAAAAGGCAGTGAACTGGTGGTTGAATCAGCAAACGTGATATATCCTTCTTTATTAGTCTTCTTTTGTAGTTTTGTTTATAACTTTAAGAACGTGGCACGAGTCTCTCATATATATATTTATATACTTTAATCTTGGAAAATCAGTTCAGGTGCCGTGGCAGGGTGCGGTCACTCTGCCTTGACCTCGCCCTCGGAGGCTGCAGGTGTCGTGACCCCGGCGGGGGCGGCGGCCTCCTCAGCGGGGGCAGCCTCTGTGGGTGGGGCTTCCTCGGTTGGCTTGGCCTCTTCCTCTGGGGCCGCGGCCGCCGCCTCCCCCTGCTGCTCCTCCACCTTGGCCTCGTCAGCCGGCGTCTCCTCTTTGGTTTCCTTGGCCGCGTGGCCGTTCTCCTCGGGTTTCTCCTCCGTGGGGGAGGTGGCCTCCTCCTTGCCCTCCTCGCTGGCCTTCTTACTCTTCTTCAGCGAGATACCCTTGAACTTGAAGGAGTTCTTCAGGGAGAACTTCTTCTTCTTCTTGGCGTCCTTGGCCGCCTCGCCCTCGTCTTTGGTCGCCTCTCCCTCGACGGCGGGGGCAGGTTCGATGGCGTCGGCGGCGCCCGTCTCGCCCTCTTTGGCCGGCTCAGCTGTTCCGTTTCCATCCGTGGCACCCGCATCCCCGTCGGGCTTGGCAGACACATCGCCGTTGGCTTTGACATGTCCGTTCTCCTGTGAACAAAAGCACTTGGTTAGATGGGGATTAAAAAGACTAACCTTTGGTCTGTAGAGGTAACTGAACTATGAGGGAATATCTGCACCGACAATGCATTGGGCCTTAAAAGAGGAGTGCTGCACGTTTTATTCTAGGAATGCTGATGCTGCCTACTCAGGACAGCGGGCCCATTCAACAGCTGTTTGCAGTACTCCCTTGAAACACACGGGGGCAGTGGTGGTACGTGAAATCGTCCGAACAGAAAGCGGTTGTGGAACAAAGGAATCCCCATCAAACCTAGCCGCTGCTCCCGTCTACCAAGTAGTCTATTGCAGTTCCTATACCACTGCTTTACGCAGCTCGACTATTTTACATACAATTCGGAATGTCCATAAATGACTATTGAGATAAATAACGCTACCTTCAGCGAATGTTAGTTTTGACAACGATCAATGATTTATACGTGGTGATAATGGAGCTATATTTTGTCTTATCAAATCCACTTAAAAAAAATATATATATCATGATCATCGCGTTACATGAATGACAAACAGGCATATTCTTTCATTCATGATCAATTGAAATAAGCATCTAACAAGGTACGAGCCAATTAATTAGCTAAATAGATATACATGGCAGGCATTAAACAAGCCACACATTTATGAAAACGTGTAAAACAAGGCATACATTTGCTCTTAATTGAGTAATGGGTAAAATAGCTGCGCTCGTCGTTGAGCTTCGCTTTGTGTGCAGCTCAGCAGAGCGCATTTGCATCCTCTGCACCGCTTCCCGTGCGCGTCTTTTGTTCGATGGGGAGGCGAGTGCCAAATTGCCAATAATCTAATTTAACGTTACAATCGCCGGTCCTCCTCATGCGAGACTTATTGATCCAAAATGCAAAACAACCCAAACGTTTCCCCCCACGGATTCTACACATACAATACATTTATAATAAATCTGATCAGATATCCAAACAACAAGAAATATGGTGCACGGTTTTGTGGGGCATCATGCATGGCATCGATTAGCTGTAGGCTCTCTAGTCGTTGACTGGAGGCCTCCTGTTATACCCTTTACATTTCAGCCTGCATCGTTTCACTCAAACCAAACGGGTGTTTATTATTATTATAATTTTTTTTCATTTTATGCGATTTCCCACCTAAAGTTGGATTTAAATCGTCAATTAAGAGACACCCGGCTGTGGGTGCCACACTAGATGTGGGCGTTGAGCACCATGTGTGAGCGTCTCTCTTCTTACCTGGCCGTTTGCTTTGGCAACAGCGGGGTCGACGACGACGGCGGCTTTGCCCTCGACTGCTACTCCACCCTTGGACAACTGGGCTCCCATCTTCCTTTTTTTAGGTTTTCTGAACAAAAAATAAAATCTAAAAGAAAAATCTCGAAGAGTTCTGAGATTGAAAATCCAGCTCAGGGATTATGTAGATCTGGCCAAAGAGAAGAAATCCGTATTGACCCCTTTTTCCCTGCGTTTGGACAGCTTGATGGTCCTCCTTTTGTCACAACGAACCTCACAGCAGCTGAGCTCAAATTAAAGGATGCCTCGGCTACAAGTGTGAGTATTTCAACCGCGCCTCAAAATCGACCACAGTCTCCACCTATGGGCGTGACTGACGGTATTTGTCCAATCTGCGACCGCGGGTTGGAATCCCCCCCGCCCCCCACCCCACCCCCGCCCCCTGTCATAGCAACAATCAGCCGCTCACTGCTCGATGGAGACTTTTCACTATTTCAGATGTTTTGGAGATGGCGAAAAATTGGAAACCCTCTGCTTCTTTCAATGCTTAGACAACACGTGTTGCATACAGTGAAGGTAGTTATTAATCACGATAATCACTGAAACATACTGAATGAAACCATGCAGGTTTATTTACAAGTTATTCAGAAGTCCCCCCCGCCACAACCCCCACCCCAATGTACAGTTTCCTCCCGCTCAAATGTATATATTATCTTTTAGAAACGCTGTCTGTAAATAAACAGTACTGTATTTTTGTACATCTTGTATGTCATAAATGTCTGGATGTAACAGTACTGTATATCTGACTGTATGTCGTGTATGTCATAAATGTTATCATGAATTGAAAATGGGGGACCCTGATGTAAACCGACGAAAGTCTTTCTCTGGTCTGCATCCCCTTAACAATTGTGTGTATTGAGCCGTACTGTATTGTACCCATTCTGCAATCTGTTCATAAAATGTTCAATCAATCAATCAATCAATCATGGTTGACAGCCTTCTCAATGGTGTGACACACACACGCACACGCACACACGCACGCGCACACACACACACACACACACACACACACACACACACACACACACACACACACACACACACACACACACACACACACACACACACACACACACACACACACACACACACACACACACACACACACACACACACACACACACACACACACACACACACACACACACACACACACACACACACACACTTGTCAGATCTATCAAGAGCCAAGACACTATGGCTTTATACAGGAATGAAGCCCCATTTGCTCATAGATAGGATCTTTCAGTGAAAACCCATGTTTGAAAGAACAGCAAATGTGTCAGGAATTGAATTACTGGTAAATGGTCCGTAACAGATTGCATTGGCGGGTCCTGCTATCCATGTAAACCTATTACATAACTTATAGTAAGGGGAGCAGAGTATAGCCTGTATGATGCCACTGCTAGGGCTGTTTTGGTCAATGACGGAGAAAGCCAGAAAGATAGTGAGTCAATCTGTCAGACTGTCACAAGGCCTCTTGGTCAGACATCCGGGTCTCACGGATGTCTGAGCGATCCAGCTGGGTTTAACCTTATGTAGTGTGGTAGTGAAAGGGTTAACCATTTGTCATGTGGCAGTGAAAGGGTTAACCTTCTGTATTGTCGCACTGAAAGGGTTAACCATTTGGTAGTGTGGTAGTGAAAGGGTTTAGAGCTGGCGGTTCCTCTTGTGACTGCGGAGGGGTCAGAGGGCGATACATGTGAAGTTAAGAGTTATGAGAGCCATTGGACACATTTGTAGTTAGGGTCCATGCAGCCAGTCACAGGACAGGGTCACAGGACAGGGTCACCTGTCATGAATCGCGGTGACGGATGTCTTTACTGTCCCCCCCCCTCTGGCCGGGGGGGGGGGGGGGCTTGCTGCACGGAAATGTCGGGCTGTCCCATTTTCGAGTCATTAGTCTTAATTCTAGGGGGGGACTTTAATCGAATGGTCCTCTCTTTCATCTGAACAATACCCCCTGGTCTACAAGCATATGTCCCAGAAATGGACCCATGCGAACAGAAAGACCCTCTCTTTGCCTGTCTTGTTTAAAGGACTTCATTAAATTTATGATTTCCTCTTGTAAAAGCCCCTTTAGAAGATGCCTCTGGGGCTCCCTGGGCAAAATGAAGACCCTATTCGTGGGTCCATTGCCCCCCCCCCCCCCCCCCCCGCAGCCGATCCGATGACACGGACCCCCCCTCCTCCCTCCCTCCCTCCCTCACCGTCACAGCTGTGGTATGTGTGGCATGCATACGCCACCCAGAGAATGATCTCCCTCCTTTCAATGGGCTGAGCTTACCAGAGAGGAATACACCCTCAAGGGTTAAAATTCCTATCCCCCACCCAGCCCCAATCCTCCACTATCTTCCCTCCACCCATACACACACACACACACATACACAGACACACACAGACAATCACACACACACGCTCGCACACGCACACACACACATACACAGACACACACACACACGCGCACACACACAGACACAGACACAGACACACAGACGCGCATGCGCACGCACGCTCGCACACACACACACACACACACACACACACACACACACACACACACACACACACACACACACACACACACACACACACACACACACACACGCACGCACGCACACACACACTAAACCGATAAAAAAAGAGAACAAATGCTTGTAAGATGCTCTGCTGCAACTAATAAAGAAACTTGAAATGGCCTGCTCGTCCTTTAACCCCATCTTTCTTCATAAGCCTGTGTTAACTCATACACCACAATTATACCCTTGGAATGCCTCACTAGTTTCTGATGTGGGGGGTCTGAATTGGTTCTTTATTCTGTTGGGAGGGGGGGGGGGGGTATTTGCCCCAACGTCAGATATCAAAGGAATATTTGTGGCCTGTGAACGATCACAGACATAAAGGACGGAAGAAGGGAGATGTTGTCACTGAGGGATAGCCGGCCCGTGCCCTGCTGTTTGATAGATTGATTGAAAATTGTATTAACAGATTGCAGAATGGGTACAATACAGTACGGCTCAATACACACAATTGTTAAGGGGATGCAGGCCAGAGAAAGACTTTCGTCTTGTTTACATCAGAGTCCCCCATTTTTAATTCATCATAACATATATGACATACATGACATACAGAGATAGACAGTACTGCTACATCTATACATTTATGACATACCAGATTTACAAATACAGTACTGTTTGTGATACAAAAAGAGTAAAAAAAAAAAATAGTATATACATTTGACGAATAAACTGTACATTGGAGGAGGTGGGGTGGGGGGGGGACTGTACATTGGAGGTGGTTGGGTGGGTGGGGGGGGGGGGGGTGGGAAGGCGGGGTGGGGGGGTAACTGTACATTGGATTATCGACGAAACCTTACTTGGTCCCAAGAAGAGGGTCTTGTGTATTACTGGGTTAGGACATTTACTGTACATTGGAGGGGGTTGGGTTAGGAAATTTACAGGGGCCAGTTTCGAATTGCAGTCTCCCGTAGGTGCTCCTTGAGAGTGGTTTTAAAAGTGGGTAGTGATTCACATTCCTTTACAGCTGTGGGTAGGGCGTTCCACATTGATGTGGCATAATTGCGAAACGTGTTTAGTCCCTTGTTTGAGCCGAATCTGGGTTTAACATGATTTGTGGAGCTCCCTCTGGTGTTGTGGTCGTGGTATTCACTGACCTTTGGGAAGTATTTTGACATGTACATGGGTACCTTAGTCGTGTAGTGTATCTTGTAGACCAGGCCCATTGCAAGTTGCTGTACTCTGTCCTAGGTTGTCAAAGTGGGCAGGGGTGAGGTGGGTTCTAGGAGTAAGGTCAAGCAGTAGTCTGACCAGTTTGTTTTGTGATGTTTGTAATTTTGTTTTTAGCGCCTTTGAGGTGCTTTGGTACCATGAGGTGCAAGCATAGTCGTAGTATCTTTGAATGAGTGCTCCTGCCAGAGTCTTCAGGGTATTCTTGTTTACCAGAGAGTAGATCCGGTACAAAAATCTAGTTCGTTGGTTGACTTTTTTTTATTACATTGGATGCCATTTTGTCACAGGAAAGATTTGCCTCTAGGATTGAACCCAGGTATGTGATTTCATCTTTCCTTGTGATAATATTGTCACCCACTGTAACTGAGAAGCCGCTGGCCTTGCTGAGTTTGTTATTTGAACCGAAGAGAATGGACTCTGTTTTACCCAGGTGTAATGATAGTTTGTTGTCAGCGGGCCCTGTGCAGATTTTGCCTAGTTCCGAGCTGAGGGTTTTTTCAACGTGTAACTTGTTCTTGTCAGAGACCAGCAGGGCTGAGTCGTCCGCGAACAGGAACAAGTTGCAGTCACAAGCTGACGACATGTAATTTGCATAAATTAGGAACAGTAGCGGTCTGTTAACAGAATTCGGCTATAGGGCGACAATAATGTGGTCAAGAGGCATGGTTTCTATCTTGAGCCTTAACTGGCGTGGTTTATTTATTCACATGAAGAGCAGCAGTTCTATAGGTCTTCTCTCACTGAGAGACATGGGGGGAGAGAGAGAAGTGGGAGGAGACATAGCTACTTATACTCGCCACCTGGTAGTACTCCTGAGTGTCTCCGCCTAGGGCGCCCTCTAGTGGACACAGTTATATATGCAGGTAGACAGTTAATAGTGGGAACAGTTATATATGCAGTTAGACAGTTACTAACAATCCTACACAGAACCTCTGCCTTCAACACGGTCTTAGTATGCTTCCTTGTGGAACACCACAGCTCACTGGGATGGGGGAGGGGGGGTAGGGTACCGTTTACCTCCACCATCTGTTCTCTCCCCTCCAGGTAGGATTGCATCCAGCTCACTGATAGACTATCAAAACCAATTGCTTTTAGCTTGTCAATCAGAATGGAGTGATTGACAGTGTTGAAGGCCTTTTGTAGGTCCAGCATGACCATGTACGTCTCTGCTGTACATCTCTGCTGTACGTCTCTGCTGTACATCTCTGCTGTACGTCTCTGCTGTACGTCTCTGCTGTACGTCTCTGCTGTATGTCTCTGCTGTATGTCTCTGCTGTACGTCTCTGCTGTACGTCTCTGCTGTACGTCTCTGCTATACGTCTCTGCTGTACGTCTCTGCTGTACGTCTCTGCTGTACGTCTCTGCTGTATGTCTCTGCTATACGTCTTTGCTGTACGTCTCTGCTGTACGTCTCTGTTGTATGTCTCTGCTGTACGTCTCTGCTGTACGTCTCTGCTGTACGTCTCTGCTGTATGTCTCTGCTGTACGTCTCTGCTGTATGTCTCTGCTGTACGTCTCTGCTGTACGTCTCTGCTGTACGTCTCTGCTGTACGTCTCTGCTGTACGTCTCTGCTGTATGTCTCTGCTGTACGTCTCTGCTGTACGTCTCTGCTGTACGTCTCTGCTGTACGTCTCTGCTGTACGTCCCTGCTCTGGGTGCCCTGCTGTAAGCTCTGTGTCTGATTAGATTAGATTAGATTCAAATGTATTATGAATTATACAGCACAAGTACAGTACAACGAAAATAGGTTTGGCATCCAACCAGCATGCAAATGTAGCAGTAAAGTGCAACAACAATATACAATGTACAGGTGATTAAACTGCGTACAAAATATACAAATTAGTACTACTGAGTGTTAATCAGACGTATGTACAGAGTTGTGTAAGTAAGTACAGACAGGTGTGGATAGATTTATATGTGAGAATAAATATATATATATATGTATATACAGCATTATTGTACATGCTATCATACAGAGTTATGGGTTATATGTAGGTGTACAAGTAAGTATATAGAGGGGTTATATGCAGGTATGTTCAGACAAATATGTATATTATAGTATATGCGGTAATTATAAAAATATAAATGTAAATATGCGGTGCATACGTTGTACATGCTATCATACAGAGTATATGGGTAGACAGTTTTGTCTGATGACAAAAACAACGGTTTTCATGAGAAAATGTCACAACATTAAAATCAGGCGAAGAGACAAGACTGGTATAAGAGATATGCAGAGCTGAGATGTAGCCTACCTGCCTAGGAATGTTGTGGTGATCCTGGTGTTAGGCTGCGGTTAGACTTTCGTTTCGTTTTCAGATGAGTTTAGCTTTTCCAGGTCGCAACGTCACACTTTCGTTTTATCACCTGAGCACAGTGATGTAGTACACTGCCAAAGCAGTAGGTGGCAGTAGGTGGCGAACATGAAGGCAATTTTCAACCAATCAGAACTTGAATGTGCCAATACACTTCCTGCAAAGAAAATTTCAACAATCCGCCATCTTTAAATGCCTATTTACCCAATGCAGCACTTATTTTTCAGCAAAAGTGTAATAAAAGTGCAATAAACAAAACAGATACATTCACTGTGTGTTCTGCCTCTCATTTGTTGATGAAACAAAACTAACATCAACACAAGTGACCACCAAGAGCGGATAGTTTAGTCTCAAAAAGGATCGGCGATGTTGTTAGCTACATTGTTAGCTACATGCTAACGTGAATGGAATATGCCAGTATAACAGTATAGCATTGTGGCTAGAAGCTAACGCTAGCTCACGTTAACCAGCCAGCACCAAACTGATGATATCGGGAGCTATCAGTAGCTAGATAACATTAGAGACAACGCTGTGTGTATTAAACAAAGGTGAATAAATGACTGGGCCATTTTGTTTAATACTTGTTAAGATTGAAAGAGGAGCTTGAGCTAACAGGGTCTGATAGCTAACGCTAGCTCACGTTAGCCAGCTGCTCATGCAATCGGTAATGCTAGCAGAATGAATGGATGTAAACTTTATTTAACATATTGCATAATGGGTACAATACAATACGGCTCAATACAAACAATTGTTAAGGGAATGCAGACTGTTGTAGCTTGGACTGGGGTCCTTATAACAATAACTTGACAACACATGGTAGCTGCAGCTATTTGGGACAGCTCTGTTGTCACCGGAAGGGCACGCAGATGGTATCTACTGCGCATGGGCGTTGAGCAACAACGGCTCCTCGCAGATTACACGACACGTTGTCTGCAAGTTTTTGGCGTTATTCCAAAACGGAAACACAATTTAGCGTTTTCAGTAGGGCCAAAACTTTTCCTGCCAAAACGGCATTTCTATCTAATAGGGACAGCAAACGTATTCAAACGTATTCAAAAAACGACCACAAAAACACTAGTCTAACCATGGCCCTAGAGAAACCCTTCTCACCGGTTCATATCCAAGCTCCAGGGGGGGTCATCAAAGAGAAGCCGGCTATTCTCGGTCCTTGCTCCACAATGGTGGAACAAACTTGGCACCACAGTTAGGACAGCCGAAACCCGACCAATTATTCGCCGTTGACACACTTCTTCAATCTATATCTGAAATGAAGGAGAAAACAACCCAAAAAAATTAAGAAAAACTTCTGTCTTTTACTATCTAATAATAAAGAAAACTGTCTTTTAATACTACCTACTATGCTAAAATGTCTTTGCCAGCACCAAAGTTGCAACTCTTTTTGATGAACATTGTTACTTAGCTGCCAGAGTTTTACCCCAATCCCGCCGACCTGTTATACGGAACTTGTAAGTCACTTTGGATAAAAGTGTCAGCTAAATGACTACAGTACATGTAAATGTTAATTATGGTACAGTTCCATTCATGTGTGTATTGTTGTGCATATGCTGGCTGACTGGAATGGAATGGAACCCTAGGTAATATTATTAATCACATTTACCCTGCTATGATATGTCAAAATGGCTCCTGTGAAATAGGTCTATTGAAACGCTTCCTGCGGACGGATGAAATTACATTTAATACTACACACATACACATACACATACACACACACACGTACACACGTACACACATACACATACGCACACGCACACACACAGACATACACATATGCACGTACACACACACACACACACACACACACACACACACACACACATGTACACACACATACACACACACACACGTACACACACACACACACACACACACACACACACCAACACACTTACATATACATACACACATGTTGGTAAAATAATCAAACAAGCATGCAAACATACGCACACACAAATGCACACACACATATGCACATGCACGTACACACGCACGTACACATGCACGTACACACACACACCAACACATTTGTACTTTTACAAATAAACACATGCAGACATCACATACATATACATACACACATGTTGGTAAAATAATCAGACGAGCATGAAAACATACGCACACAAACACACACACACACACACACACACACACACACACACACACACACACACACACACACACACACACACACACACACACACACACACACACACACACACACACACACACACACACACACACACACACACACACACACACACACACACACACACACACACACACACACACACACACACACACCTAGAGTGACAAGGCCTGATTTCCTTGTGAGAAGAATTAGATTGTGGCTAGAGGGCTTCCTCTGGCCTCCACTTGTCTACTTATTTCTGTCACGTTTACCATGGCGCTTCGTCTCTCCACTCACTTCCCTCTCAACCAGTCAATGCCTCTGTTTGTCTGGCTGCCCATATTTTATACCCTGACACAGGAGGGGCTCTCAAACCGCTTAAAGACTCCATTGTTTCTCTCTCAGCAAGCCAACGGAAGAGCATCACAAGTAGAGTGGGAGAGAGAGTAGCAGAGAGAGTAGGAGAGAGAGAGTAGCAGAGAGAGTAGCAGAGAGAGTAGGAGAGAGAGAGTAGCAGAGAGGGTAGCAGAGAGAGTAGCAGAGAGGGGGGAGGAATAGAAGGGCGGAGGGGAATCAGAGAGATATGTGGGCTTCCTTTAGGGAGGAGAGACGTTCTCTTTTAACAGAGTCACCTTGAACAGATCTCTTGAGCGTATCAGTGTGATGAATATGTAATTTCCCAGGGTTCCACCACATGTTGGCAACGTGTCATGCATACAGAATTACAAACACAACAGAGCACAGAATGCTTCCTGTCTGAAGTTTCCCATGGTTTTGTGTGAAACAAAGATGAGTACAAAATGTCTTGCAGTTCCGCACGGCTAATGGTCAAATACCACAATACCTATAGGAATTCCATCCTTCGAGGCACAGAAGTAGCTTTTTATAAGAGCAAATTTTACGAGAACATACATGTTATTGGAGCTGCTGAATATGTAGAAAGTTAAAAGTAGTCTGTTTCAAAACAAATACATGTTATTTCAGAAATCCCAAATGCACAATAGAATGCCGCTGTGTTTCGTCTGAATATGCTTTGGATTGTGATTTTAAACAGATTGGCACAAACAAGCATTAGCATTGACAAGGATCTAATTACAGAGAGAATCAGGTTGCAAAGCAGCCGTCTACATCGGCATGAATAGGAGTGGGTAGACTTAAAAGAAAGCCCTTTGTAATGCTAATCAATGCGATGAACTGCCTTATTGACTGCAAAAAAGCCCTCGCCCTCACAGGCAGGCCTCCACAAAGCTGCACATGGCAGCCATCCTGGCCGGGGCCCTTGTAAAGATGTCCTGTCGTCTGTCTGAGGAGGAGGATGTTTAGCTGGAGTTGAGGATGTAGACAAAATTCTTATTGGAGACTGGAACACGGATATGCAACGAAAAGATGCACCCGTCTTCAAGTCATTCAGTAGGTTTTGTGATCTGCACGGCCTCAGCCAGCTAATCACCCAACCCACACGTGTATGTGAATCAACTCAGACTACCATTGACCTCATTCTGACCTCCGACAAGTCCAAGATCTCCAATAAAGGGGTTATAGCATGCGGGTTAAGTGATCATTATATGATATTCTGTACCCGCAAAAAACTAAAACAAAAGGCTGGCTGCCACAAAACAGTCACATCTAGAGACCTCAAAACCTACTCTAGCGAGGCCTTCAACCTTGAACTGGAGAGTCTGGACTGGTCAGATGAACTCAATGGTACACTGGTTGAAGAAACATGGCTTGGTTTCAAAACCAAATTCTCAACAATACTAAACGACATGGCCCCCCTAAGAACCACCAGGGTAAAAAATCGCGCTGAGCCGTGGATGCACTCCGAAATACTGGCCGCTATGAAAACCAGAGACAAAAAATGCTCTGAGTTTCGTAAAAGTCAGTCAAAGCTTACTAAAAGCACGAGCAGTGAACTCCAAGCCCACGTGACTGAACTCAAACTAGAAAGAAACAGACTAAGAAACGACGTAAACTCCATGATCAAAACTGCAAAAAAGAATTTCATCAATGACAAAACTGAGGAAAACAAAAACAAACCACGTGAACTTTGGAAATTACTCAATAATCAACTAGGATGCAGTAAAAAACTTAAAACCAGATTCTCAAACATAAACATAAAAACGGACAACACGCTCATCACAGACAAGCTGGATGTAGCCAATTACTTAAACATTTTCTTCACAAACATAGCCACAACACTGGTAAACAAACTACCCTCCCACTCAGGGCTTTATGGGGTAGAACACATAGTAGCTTACTACAAAAACCTAGGGGTCCGCAAGGACGACTTCAAGCTGGAAATGGTAACAACAGATGAGGTACTCAATAAACTGAGCGCCCTCCAACCTAACAAGGCCACTGGCCATGACAACATCCCCTCCAAATTCCTCAGAGACTCAGCAGCCGCCATCACCCCAATCATCACACACATAATAAACCTCTCCATAAAACAGGGACACGTCCCCAAGGACTTCAAAATTGCGAGGGTGACCCCTCTGCACAAAAAGGGCAGCAAATTAGACCCAGGCAACTACCGCCCTGTTTCTATTCTCACCTCCATCTCGAAAGTCATGGAAAAAATAGTCTACGAACAGGTCGAAAAGTACCTAGCGGAAAAAAATCGAATCTACGAATTCCAATCTGGCTTCAGAACATCCCACTCCACTGACACATGCCTTCTCTATTTGAATGACCACATCAAACAAGAGGTGGACGCAGGCAAATACTGCGGCATGGTCATGCTGGACCTACAAAAGGCCTTTGACACGGTCAATCACTCCATTCTGATTGACAAGCTAAAAGCAATTGGTTTTGATAGTCTATCAGTGAGCTGGATGCAATCCTACTTTGAGGGGAGGGAACAGATGGTGGAGGTAAACGGTACCCTATCCCCCCCCCTCACAGTGAGCTGTGGTGTTCCACAAGGAAGCATACTAGGACAGCTACTGTTCCTAATTTATGCAAATGACATGTCGTCAGCTTGTGACTGCAACTTGTTCCTGTTTGCGGACGACTCAGCCCTGCTGGTCTCTGACAAGAACAAGTTACAGGTTGAAAAAACCCTCAGCTCGGAACTAGGCAGAATCTGCATATGGCTCGCTGATAACAAACTATCATTACACATGGGCAAAACAGAGTCCATTCTCTTCGGTTCAAATAACAAACTCAGCAAGACCGACGGCTTCTCAGTTACAGTGGGTGACAATATTGTCACAAGGAAAGATGAAATTACCTACCTGGGTTCCATCCTAGAGGCTAATCTCTCCTGTGACAAAATGGCATCCAATGTAATAAAAAAAGTCAACCAACAAACTCGATTCTTGTACCGGATCTCCTCTCTGGTAAACAAGAATACCCTGAAGACTCTGGCAGGAGCACTCATTCAGGGGTACTACGACTATGCTTGCACCTCATGGTACCAAAGCACCTCAAAGGCGCTAAAAACAAAATTACAAACATCTCAAAACAAACTGGTCAGACTATTGCTTGACCTTACTCCTAGAACCCACCTCACCCCTGCCCACTTTGACAACCTAGGATGGCTTAGAGTAGACGACAGAGTACAGCAACTTGCAATGGGCCTGGTCTACAAGATACACTACACGACCAAGGTACCCATGTACATGTCAAAATACTTCCCAAAGGTCAGTGAATACCATGATCACAACACCAGAGGGAGCTCCACAAATCATGTTAAACCCAGATTCGGCTCAAATAAGGGACTAAACACGTTTGGCAATTATGCCACATCAATGTGGAACGCCCTACCCAAAGCTGTAAAGGAATGTGGATCACTACCCACTTTCAAAACCTCTCTCAAGGGACACCTACGGGAGACTGCAATTCAACACTGGCCCCTGTAAATATCCTAACCCAACCCCCTCCAATGTACAGTCATTTACCTAGTATGGTTTTGTCAATAGTCCAATGTACAATTTTGTTTGTTTGTACAGTGTCTCCCCCCCCCC
The DNA here is from genome assembly GCF_963971535.1 of Notolepis coatsorum. Lineage (NCBI taxonomy): Eukaryota > Metazoa > Chordata > Actinopteri > Aulopiformes > Paralepididae > Notolepis > Notolepis coatsorum. The sequence goes on along the minus strand of NC_140167.1, from coordinate 30,669,387 downwards.
CCTCAAGGTACAGTTTTGCTTGTTTATACAGTGTGCCCCCCCCCCCCCCCCCAACCACCTCCAATGTAGATTACCAAGTATGGTTGTCAATATCCCATTGTACCCACCCCCCCCCACCCAACCTCCTCCAATGTACAGTTTCTACGTCAAATGTATATACTCCCTTTTCCTGACTCCTTCTGTATCACAAACAGTACTGTATTTGCAAATCTGGTATGTCATAAATGTATAGATGTAGCAGTACTGACTATCTGTATGTCATGTATGTCATATATGTCCTGATGAATTGAAAATGGGGGACCCTGATGGAAACAAGACAAACGTCTTTCTCAGGTCTGCATCCCCTTAACAATTGTGTGTATTGAGCCGTACTGTATTGTACCCATTCTGCAATCTGTTAAATAAAGTTTTCATTCATTCATTCATTCATTCATTCATTCATTCATTCATTCATTCATTCATTCATTCATTCATTCATTCATTCATTTCATTCATTCATTCATTCATTCATTCATTCATTCATTCATTCATTCATTCATTCATGTCTCCTCCCATTCTTTCTCTTCCCCCACCTACCTCTCACGAGAAGGATTCATGTGTTACTGCTCTGCCATGTGAATAAATAAACCACGCCAGTTAAGGCTCAATATAGAAACCATGCCTCTTGACCACATTATTGTCGCCCTATAGCCTGATTCTGCCGGGGGCGAAATAATAAGGGTAGCATGTTTAGCTAAAGTATAGGCTAGGTTAGCACCGGGAGTACCGCGTGGCTAGACGCTAGGCCAACAGGAGCTAAAACTACGCCCACCATCAAAGAGCAACATGAAAGCCAAGAAGTCTCACAGGAGGGTCAAGAAGGTAGCAGCCGGGAGTCACTGGAAGGTAGCAGCCAAGAGCCCCGAGGAGGCGGCACCAGGGGAGACGGAGCATGCTGAGCACAACGGAGGCAAGGGGGAGAACCCTGCCTTAGAAAGCGTGGCGCCTGCTGAACACAACAGAGGCGAGGGGGAGAACCCCATCTTAGAACGCGTGGCGACCAGAGGGAGGAACAAATGGCCCTCATTCAATGGGAAAGCAGAGAACTACGAGCTCTGGGAAGAGCGCATGCTATACTGCATGCACGGTGCAGGACTGAAGGAGACGATTCTGGCAGCCCCCACGGGAGACCTGACTGCGGAAGAGCAAGCCCTGGACGACCAGCGTAACGCAGACGCGTACTGTGAGTTAGCGCCGCTGCTCGACGACACCAGCTTGGGGCTGATATTCCGCGACACTAAAGACAAAGGCCGAGAAAGCCTGGAGGTATTGAGAGAGCATTACATCGGGCGAGGAAGACCCAGAGTCATGGCCCTCTACATAGCACTGACGACCCTGAGGAAATGGCACACCGAGACTGTGACCGAATACGTCAACAGAGCGGAGCAAATCACGACGCCATTGAGGAGTGCCGGAGAAGCACCAAGCGATGGGCTAATGATGGCGATGATGATGAGAGGACTACCGGAGCTGTACAAACCGTTCACACTCCTGCTAACACACGGTTCAACGGACATGATGCTGGGACAGTTCAAGGCTAAGTTAAGAAACTTCGAGGCCTCAGAAGATACCCACCCAGCCGCCGCGGAGACGGGAGAGAGGGTGTTGAGGGCCCGAGCGACGCCAACGGAAAGGACCAGGCCCACGACGGAGCTGGCGTGTTGGCGATGCGGAGAGAAAGGCCATCGGAGAAGTAACTGCACGAGGACTGTCTGGTGTGGCTCCTGCAGATCCACGCGGCACGCAGGCAGAGCGTGCATGAAGAAACGTGACCAGGGCGCGCAACACGCGGATGGACAAGATGGCGGCGATGGTCGGCGCGAGACGGATCGAGGCGACGACTGGAGAGTAGCGGAACGAGAGGGCTTCAGCCCCAGGGCACAGACGGCGTACGTCACCAGGCCAACGCAGCTGCAACAGGCCCAAAGGAAGGGACTGATCGTGGACACAGGTGCGTCGTCCCACGTCATCAACGACAGGAGTCGTTCAAGAACTTTGACAGAACTTTCCGCCCGGAGAGACACAGCATGGAGCTGGCAGACGGAAAGCGCACCTACGGGTTGGCGAAAGAGAGAGGAGACGCACAGGTATGCCTCACGGACAGCGGGGGGCGCCGGCGTACAGTGACGTTAAAGAACGCTCTCTATGTACCATCGTTCCCACAAGGACTATTCTCTGTAATAGCTGCTACTGCGAACGGTGCCAGAGTGTTCTTCATTGAAGGTAAACATTTTCTTGTAGAGCACAACGGTACGCGATTTGACATAGAGGTGTATCAGAAAATGTATTACCTGAAAACAGAGTGTAATGACATGTGTAAAGTAACCGTCAGCCACGATATTCAGACATGGCATGAGATTATGGGTCATTGTAATTACGAGGATTTACTGAAACTGCAAGCAGTGACAGAGGGCATGCACATTGAAGGTGAAAAGCGTAGACCTGATAAATAATGTGTCGTGTGCATAAAGGGGAAGTTTGCTCAACCGAGAAACAGAAATCCCACAGAAAAAGTAAAAGTACCACTTGCGTTGGTTAACACAGATCTTGCCGGTCCAATAAGAAACGAGTCCATAGGAGGCTTTAGATATGTACAGTCTTTTACAGACGTGTGCACAGGGGCAGTGTTTGTTTACTTTCTTAAAGCAAAGAGTGACACACTCCAGGCCACGGAAAAATTCCTGGCGGACATAGCCCCTTATGGTACCGTAAGATGTTTGAGGTCCGACAACGGGACCGAATTCACAAACAGGGAGTTCCAATCACTGTTGAGGAGGAACAGGATAAGACACGAGATGTCATGTCCATATTCCCCACACCAGAACGGAGTGGCAGAGAGAGAATAGCGCACTCTTTTCAAGATGGCTAGGTGTAAACTAGTAGATAGTAACTTACCTAAGAGCCTATGGCACTATGCAGTGCAAGAAGCCGCTTACACCAGAAACAGGTGCTTCAATAAGCACACGGGCACCACCCCGTATACAGCACTGACAGGAAAGAAGTGTAATCTAGCCAGAATGCACCGATTTGGATCAGTGTGTTATGCGTACCTGCAGGACAGAGGAAAGCTCGAGTCCAGATGTGTAAAAGGACTCTTTGTAGGGCATGACAAGGGAAGCCCCGCTTTCCTGGTTTATTATCCCGGTAAAGGGGTAGTGCAGAAACACAGGCTAGTCAAGTTTGTCACAAAGACAACATGTGAGGGCAAGACACAGACAGAGGAGCCAGAGCTGGACTCCAGAGAAAGGTGTGTAGAAACAGAGACACATCAGCCCAGTGTACTTAGCACGGTCGTGCAAGCAGACAGTCAGCCACCCCCAGAGGGCGACGACGAGGAGCACCCGAGGGTGACGTCAAGTGCCCCAAGCAGTGGGAGGTATCCCTCAAGGGAACACAGACCCCCAAAGTATCTGACAGACTATGCTCGGAAAGGGAGTGACGAGGAGGACAGTACACCCACCACCATTGATTACTGCTACAGGGTAGTTAGTGGGGTACCTCAGACCTTTAAAGAGGCCATAGTGTCCCCTGAATCATGTTATACAGCGTGACTTTCAGTGTGACCAGCTTGACTGGTTAATGTGTGTATGTCTCTTTAAGAAGACTCCAACATCTCCCCAGCCATAACAAAATTGTTGTTGCTTCCAGTGACTGAGAACCATTTTTGTTTACCTTCATCATAATATCTGATATTATGTTATGTCTGACAACTGTGTATTTAACATATGTCTGAACAGAACTCTTGGTCAATCTATGGCCAGACGCTAATGTGTTAACATGTTGTCTCTGACTATAAACTGTCCTTTCATTGTGGCCACGGTGAAATAAACGTTCTTATTATTATTAATAATGACTCAGAATGATTTGTAAACGGCTCATCGTTTAGTCCTTTAATATTTCCCATTACAGATGGCGACGAGTGATATTTTTTTAACTAGTTTTATTAGATTTTAAAGCGATTGGTGTCGAGGTGGCCGCGGGACGGACTCTGCAGACAGGGTGAATCTTGGGATTCCAGGGAAGCGCTGCCCTGTCTCGACCTCCTCCACGATCTGTCATCAGAGAAGAAAGGATGACACTGATGTATTGTCCAACGGACGATATGGTAGCAGACGCTATGACGAAACCTGCTTCCAAATTGAAATTGAAGAGATTTGCAGAGGCCATGTTTGGTGTGTAGATATTGACTGCCATATTCTTTTGATGTTTTTGGAGTATATTATTTCCTTTGTAAAATGTCTTTCGAAGAAGTTACCCAGTATGCTAATACAAACCTAAGTGGGAGTGTTGAAGTCAGAGGTTCTAGGTAGGATTGTTAGTAACTGTCTAACTGCATATATAACTGTTTCCACTAGAGGGCGCTCTAGGCGGAGCCACTCAGGGACACCACCAGGTGGCGAGTATAAATAGAGATGTCTCCTCCCATTCTTTCTCTTCCCCCACCTACCTCTCACGAGAAGGATTCATGTGTTACTGCTCTGCCATGTGAATAAATAAACCACGCCAGTTAAGGCTCAAGATAGAAACCATGCCTCTTGACCACATTATTGTCGCCCTATAGCCTGATTCTGTCAACACCAGATCTACAAATA
>NC_140167.1:30614756-30662256 GCF_963971535.1 Notolepis coatsorum | reverse complement strand
AGATGAAACAGATGGTGAGAGACATGTTGAGAGAGGGTGAGGAGTTGAGATGCACAGAAGGAGAAAGTGTGTGTGTGAGAGAGAGGGAGAGAGAGAGAGAGGGAGAGAGAGAGATATCAGGGGTTGGGTAGAGTATGTTTATGATGTGCACATGTGTGTGTGTGTGTGTGTGTGTGTGTGTGTGTCTGTGTGTGTGTGTGTGTGTCTGTGTGTTTGTGTGTGTGTGTGTGTGTGTGTGTGTGTGTGTGTGTGTGTGTCTGTGTGTGTGTGTGTGTGTGTGTGTGTGTGTGTGTGTGTGTGTGTGTGTGTGTGTGTGTGTGTGTGTGTGTGTGTGTGTGTGTGTGTGTGTGTGTGTGTGTGTGTGTGTGTGTGTGTGTGTCACAGTGAGTGGCACAGTAGTGGGGCAGGTCGTCCCCACAGGCAGCAGCACATGGGCATTACTGGGTCAGTATGTCATCCTCTGATTCATCAGCACCACCGTAGCCTCTGCTCTACCTCCTCATCCGCTCTCTCCTCTCCCATCCCCCCACGCTTTTTCTCAGTCTGTCCTCCCCTCCCTCCCGCGCGCACGCACCACCGCGAGAGACAAACTGAGACGGAGGAGGGAGGGGACGGAGATAGAGAATTGATTGATTGATTGAAACTTGTATTAACAGATTGCAGAATGGGTACAATACAGTACGGCTCAATACAAACAACTGCTAAGAGGATGCAGACCAGAAATTGTTTACATCAGGGTCCTCCATTTTCAATTCATCAAGACATTTATGACATACAAGACATACAAATACACAGTACTGTTTAAGAAAAAGAGATCATAAAAAATATATTTTCATTCGATGGGGAAGAAACTGTACATTGGAGGGGGTTGGTGGGTGGGTGGGTGGGTGGGAGTTTGGACATTTACCGGGGCCAGTTTCTAATTGCAGCCACCCGTAAGTGCTCTTTGAGAGCGGTTTTGAAGGAGGGTAGGGATTCACATTATTTTACGGCTGTGGGTAGGGTGTTCCACATTATTGTGGCATAATTGCGAAACGTGTTTAGTCCCCTGTTTGAGCTGAATCTCGGTTGAACATGATTTGTGGAACTCCCTCTGGTGTTGTGGTTCGATTCCCTTACGTTTTTTATTTTTATTTTTTTTTTTACTTACAATTTACAGTAAGGTGTATGCGTTGCAGTGCAAATGCTTCTTACTGTTGCGCTCCAGAGACCGTTACTGTACCATACAATATACAATACGCTATAGTGCAATGCACGTTAAAAAAAAAAAAAAAAAAAAAAAAAATTAAGGGAATCGAACTTGTCACAAACAGACCATAGTATCCACAGCCAAGCAGCGTTACCAATTGAGCTAGTTGTTGATGCTAAAAAAGGGGGGATTACTGCTACATAATGCTGCCGCGACGGAGCTCCGCCTCGACAATATTATTAAACAGCGGCTCTGTCATTGAAGTGGGAAAAGTGAGCCGTATTGTATATTAGTACATTGCATAGTATATTGTATAGCGTATGGTAACTCTGCGGCGTTGAAGGCGGAACGCGGCGGTGAACCACAGCAGCCTCGTTGCCGCGTCCTGGGGCTGCCGCGGGGCGTGGCCGTGGCGGGTCACGTGCCTGTCGGGGCCAATCAGGCCTACCCCGGAAATAGGAACGGTTGCGGAACTGGTACAGGTGTAGCCGGTGTGATCTTGTCTGCGTTGTGTGTTTAGTCGATTCGACCCCTGTTAAGGGATCGCCCTGAGTGGGAGTTGAACCCCGGACGCCCGCTATGCGGGCGGCATCACAGACCACTAAGCAAGAAGTGAATTCACTTCCTGCTTCCGGGTCTGGATGCCTCTGGGGAGTGAGTTTACTTGCAGTACCGCTTAACGTCCACAGCCACTTCACGACTTGTACCTCGTGACTGTGGATATACTGCGGTACCTCTGTTACACTCACCCCTCTAAACTCACTCCACCCAGGGCATCCGGGTCTAACGGCACCACATGTAGCCGGTGTGATCTTGTCTGCGTTGTGTGTTTAGTCGATTCGACCCCTGTTAAGGGATCGCCCTGAGTGGGAGTTGAACCCCGGACGCCCGCGTAGCGGGCGGCATCACAGACCACTAAGCAAGAAGTGAATTCACACCAAAAGGGGCTATAGAAGGGGACATGGGGTGGGATTCTTGCTTGGTCAAGCAAAAAGGTGAAATGGTGAGGTTATGGAACCGCCTGGTCCAGCTGCCAAATGGCAGGGTGACTAAAAAGATTTTTAATTGGGACAGAGCACACGGTCATCCCTGGTCAAGAGAGATGTCTATGATTTTTTCTTCTACTGACTTGAGTATGATTTTTATGAACAATTTGCAGTGTAAGGTTCACATAATTAAAACAAAATTATCAACAATCCATCAGGATAAGTGGAAGGTGGAGATTTTGAAAAAACCTAAACTTAGAAAATATATTGCAATTAAAAATGAGTATTTTACTGAACCTTATGTAATGTTAAACTTAAAGAGAAGACGGAGGTCTCTGTGTGCCCAGTTGAGGTCTGGCACCCTGCCATTGGCTGTGGAAGTGGGTAGATTCCAGGGTAAACCTGAGGAGGAGCGGTTGTGTGTTCTGTGTGATCTGGGAGTGGTGGAGGATGAATATCATTTTGTTTTTTATTGCCCTTTGTACACTACTTTGAGGAGAGCTTTATTTGCAAAAATTCAAATTATAAACCCAGATTTGTTTTGGCAGTCTGAGAGCTGTATGTTGAGTTGTTTTTTTGTGGAGGACATCTTTGGTTTTGCAGGATTTTTGGAGAAGGCATGGCACCTGAGACAAAACACACTGTATCCTATATAATTGTATTTGAATTCACCTTGTTTTTCTGTTTATTTACATTGAGTACAGCTTGTGTTATATTACGTTTTATTGTATTTTCTTGTATTTTTTTTTTTATGGCCATCTTGGTCTGTGACATTTGTTAAGTAATGGGTAAAGTATATTGTTATATACTTATTGTTATGTGTCTTGTAAGCCCATATGGGCTGGGCATACATCTGTATGTAAGACACGAAAATAAAAATATCAAATCAAATCAAAAAATCCTGCTTCCGGGTCTGGATGCCTCTGGGGAGTGAGTTTACTTGCAGTACCGCTTAACGTCCACAGCCACTTCACGACTTGTACCTCGTGACTGTGGATATACTGCGGTACCTCTGTTACACTCACCCCTCTAAACTCACTCCACCCAGGGCATCCGGGTCTAACGGCACCACATGTAGCCGGTGTGATCTTGTCTGCGTTGTGTGTTTAGTCGATTCGACCCCTGTTAAGGGATCGCCCTGAGTGGGAGTTGAACCCCGGACGCCCGCGTAGCGGGCGGCATCACAGACCACTAAGCAAGAAGTGAATTCACTTCCTGCTTCCGGGTCTGGATGCCTCTGGGGAGTGAGTTTACTTGCAGTACCGCTTAACGTCCACAGCCACTTCACGACTTGTACCTCGTGACTGTGGATATACTGCGGTACCTCTGTTACACAGGCACACAGTACATGCGACCTTCTCTCTGTGGGAGGTAGGTGGGAAGAGACAGAGAGGGAGGGAACAATCCCTTAAATACCCTCTTACCTGGCGCCAGCGTCAATAGCTCCACCTATAGCGCCCTCTCGTGGAAACAGTTAGACAGTTACATGCAATCGTATACATCACATAACTTTAACATTATCAATCAGAATGGAGTGATTGACAGTGTCGAAAGCCTTTTGGAGGTCCAGCATGACCATTCCGCAGTATTTGCCCGCGTCCACTACAAGGCAAGAGTGTATAAACACATGGTGCCTTAGGGGGCTTTCCCACTAGCCATCCGGGGTTGAATCCGAGCACGATCGCACCAAAATAAGTGTGATGAGAACGCTCCCCCCATCACCGGGGACGCTGATTCGCCGGGACCGCTTGAAAAGGTGGTTTCGGGTGAGAACCACTGGAAGCAGCGTCCCAGACGTCGGAACAGAGCGTGGTGTGCAAGCAAACCTGTAATGCTTTCATGCTTGCTTGAAATTTTGGCAGATAAAAACATACAGCAACAACCGGACAATACCCACAAAAACGACGATATTTGGCAAGTATTTGCGTGCGCATGGGTACAACAGATCAGTCAACAATGTCAAGCTAAAAGTGAAGAAGATGAGGCTTCAATGTCTTAAAGTACGGGATGCAGTGCGCAAATCACTGAGATCTCCTGTTCCAGGAAACAACTAATTTAGCTTGACAAAAAAAGCATAACAATTTAGTAATCAACTAAACACGTCTCAGGGCTCGGCTACATTGATCCGCAGTGTCTGTCCGTCTATGTTTGTTTTTAAATAATCTTTCAACGAGGAGGAGTATAAGTTTGTTGGGCAGGGCTGATGACGTGTCTCTCTGCCAGATTCATGTCCGTTTTGACCTGCAGAAAAGTTTGGAGAAGATGATCTTTTGAAACTGAGGGATATGTTACTGCTGTTATTTCAGCGAACGCAGGATTATGTTAGATTCTAATTTAAAAACAAACCAATGGACAGTAATACCTTCTGCCAAATATCTCTCAGTTCTGTGAGGGATCAATGTAGCCGGGCCCTAAGAGAAGGTTGTCGTAGCTTTGTTCCATGATACATCAAGGGCGTAGAACATGTAGCATAACACTGCAGTTTAACCCTTTCACTGCCGCACTACCAAATGGTTAACCCTTTCACTGCGACAATACACACACGGTTAACCCTTTCACTGCCACAACAGTTACCGTCGGTAGTGTGATAGTAAAGGGTTAACCTTATGTAGTGTGGCAGTGAAAGTGTTAAAATGAGTTCTTTGACACTGAATGTACCTGTACTGAATGTGGCCTACAGACAAAAGTATCCACAATTCCTTTCTCCGGTGCCTAGGACATCTGCCCCTACCTGTCTCTCTACATAGTGCAGGCACTCGCCTGTGCTGTAATCCCTCCTGCTATGCAGCATTCTCGAACCTATCAACAAGTTCGATCCCTCACAGCTACTCCCAATACGTCATAACAACACGCAGCACATTTTCCTCTTTGAAGCCAGGCCTTTCAAGAGTTCCTACCCCTTTCCCCCTAAGATGTCTTCTGGGAACCTGAAGGTCCGTTCATTCCTACATCACTAAGCCAGAGATTACCAGCATGTTATCCCTGTTCCATTTTGCATGCATATTCATTCGTGGTTTATTTGTCATTGACCATTTTCATCTGTGTTTACCATTAGCTATCCACGTGCCATTCAGCATGCCTATTCCTAGTTTTAGCTTGTCATTGCCAGAGACTTCTTCATCTTCAGGCCTTGCAAAAGAAAACTCAACCCTAAGCCACAGGCGTTCCCAGCTGCCAGGTGGCTCTTGGCACAGTAGCAGCAACAGGTCAATACCAGGGGAGCTTCCCGCTCTCAGCTGCCAACCCCACAACCGCACCTAGCATTCCACCACCCCAGCCCACTACCAGCATCCTCCACCCACCCTACCCTCCGTACCCCAACCACTCCACCACCACATGTCCCCTCATGCCACCCACTGCCACCCCCTCCTCCAGCCCCATAATATCCCCAGCCGACCTCAAACCAGCTCCACCTCCATCCCTTGAGCGTCTAAAGCTCCAGCTGACATGAGAGGCTGGGCCAGCTTTCAGAGCGGGGGTTGGCAGATATGCAACAACTTCAACGCCGCTGAGTTCTGACTATCATCCGGTAAATTCCTGCACATCTGCTCCTTTTGTGGCGGGGCCCACCACAGTTCCACCTACCCCACCCTCCAGCTCACCACCCAAACCAGCAGCTCACTCACCACCCAGACCAGTGCCGACAAGCTGTTGACAAGCTGCTGAGGAAAGAGCTGGATGCATCAACCCCATAAGCATCGCCACCCGCAAATACTCTGCCCTCCACTCCTCCTCCAACACAGCATGAACAGCCTAATTCCATCTCTCAATGTCTTGCTGGAGAGGAGGTGACAGCATTGCTCTCATCAAGGGTGCAGACCATGTGGGCATGGCTAGCTATGGTCAACATTACGTCTGCCTTAAAAATTATGCCCCTGAGCCCGGACTCCTGCCACCTGTTCGGCGTGAGGTGGCGGGAATCTTTCTACTTTGCAGTCTGGCTCACATTCGGGTGCAAGAGCCATAAAATATTCAACACCCTTTCAGAAGCACTCTGCTGGATCCTCATCAACATGTAAACGGGGGTGATAGTGACTCAGGAGGTAGAGCAGTCGTCTGGTAATCGGAAGGTTCCCGGTTCGATTACCACTCCTCCCAGGCAGCATGTCGAAAGACACTTAGCGTCGGTTACACACAGGGGTATTTTCGTTTCGTTTTCAAGGTCAGTTTCGCTTTCCAGAACGCAACGTAATGGCAGGCATGTTAGACATTGGTTTTGCCTCCTGAGCACAGTGATGTATACAATGCCAAAGCAGTAGGTGGCGAACATGAAGGCAATTTTCAACCAATCAGAAGTTGGATGTGCCAATACACTTCCTGCAAAAAGATCAACAAGCCACCATCTTTAAATACATTTAGCCAATGTAGCATTTATTTTTCAGCAAAGAAAGTGCAATAAAAGTGCAATAAACAAAACGGATACATTCACTGTGTGTTCTGCCTCTCATTTGTTGATGAAACAAAACTAACATCAACACAATTGACCACCAAGAGCGAATAGTTTAGTCTCACAAAAAGATCGCCAATTTTGTTAGCTTACATGCTAACGCGATAGGGATATGCCATTATAACAGTATAGCATTGTGGCTAGCAGCTAACGTTAGCTCACGTTAACCAGCCAGCACCAAACTGATGATATCAGGAGCTATCAGTAGCTAGATAACATTAGACAACGCCTCATGTATTAAACAAAGGTGAATAAATGACTGGGCCATTTTGTTTAATGCTTGTTAAGATTGAAAGAGGAGCTCTGAGCTAACAGGGTCTGGTAGCTAACGTTAGCTCACGCCAGCTGCTCATGCAATCGTTAATGCTAGCAGAATGAATGGATGTAAACTTTATTTAACAGATTGCAGAATGGGTACAATACAATACGGCTCAATACAAACAATTGTTAAGAGAATGCAGACTGTTGTAGCTTGGACTGGGGTCCTTATAACAATAACTTGACAACACATGGTAGCTGCAGCTATTTGGGACAGCTCTGTCGTCACCGGACGTTGGTGAGGGCACGCAGATGTCGGTATCTACTGCGCATGGGCGTTGAGCAACAACGGCTCCGCGCAGATTATTTACATGACACGTTGTCTGCGAGTTTTGGCGAGTATCCAAAACGGAAACACAATTTCAGCGTAGGGCAACGCGTTATCCTGCCAAAACGGCATTTCTATTTAACTAGGACAGCAAACGTAATCATTCAGCAACAAAACAAAAACAAAAACACCCAGTGTAACCAGCCCCTTTTAAACCCTAACTGCTTCCGATGAGCAGGTTGGCACCTTGCATGGTTGCCTACGCTATCGGGGTGTGAATGTGTGAGGCATAAGTTGTAAAGCGATTTGGATAAAAGTGCTATATAAATGCAGTCCATTTACCATTTACCTTAGGTGCTGACAGGACTCATCACACTTCTATGCCAATCTTCTGTCCGAAGATATGAATTGTCTGGCTTGCTAGGGAGATCACAGTGTTCGTCTCTGCACGGCCAAACCAGCTTAGGAGTCTGGGGGACGAAGCGCAGATGACAGGCATTCCACCATTGTAGCAACAAGGCAATAAAGCATACTATTCTATATTTCATGACAGCTTAGCATTCCTGCATATTTAGGAAATGAAAGAGGCTGATATAAGACCCCACACACCCATGTCCCCTGCTCCGACATAGACCCCCCCTCCACATGCACGCACACACACACACACACACACACACACACACACACACACACACACACACACACACACACACACACACACACACACACACACACACACACACACACACACACACACACACACACACACACACACACACACACACACACACACACACACACACACACACACACTTTCTCTACAAAAATGCACATTTTAATGCAGACACACTTGCTCTGTCTCTGTCTCTCTCTCTCTCTGACACACACTCACACACACACACACACACACACACACACACACACACACACACACACACACACACACACACACACACACACACACACACACACACACACACACGCGCACGCACACACACACACACTAGTGTATTGGACCTTTTAGCTTTGGTGTCTCTACACAGGTTTTGCCCTAGGAGGCTGAAATTTGGCATAAAGGTCAAGTGTGTGTGTTCATGCCAATCAGTGTTGCCAGATGGGAGTTTTTTTTGAGGAAAGTCATAACCAACTGAAAAAAATAGGCATACAGAGGTCAAAATAATCATACAAATCCGATAATTATTGTACATCTGGCAACACTGAGGGGGCGTGGCAACAAGAGTGGCCTATCACAGTTATTTTTTTAAAACTGTCTAGCTGGAGCCTGGCCTATCTGTGAGATCATCACTCTCTCTGAGTCCCCCGTCAGCTAGCTGTCCACCCCCCCCTCTCTCCCCCAACCCTGCCTCTGTCACTTCATTGTAATGCAGATTTAGGAACTAGGCTGCATGTGGGGGATGGGAGATGTGAGAAGGGATGGGGTGGGGGTAGCAGGGAGAGAGGGGGTTCTACAGAGAGACTGTGGATGGTGTATGTATGAAGTATGACCTGGTAGCCTGGCTGTGTCTTGGCGGGGGATGGAGAGTGGAGTATTATCCCCTCCTTCACTGCAATCTGCCTCGCCATATGCATGAGTCAGACATCAGACATCAGTCCGGCAGAACCCAAATCCACCCACCATCTTGAAAGGGAAGGGATTGTCTGGGCTATATTTTACTATAGCTGACATCTACCGAGGGGACGACGACTATCTGTCTGGCGGAGATGTTTGCTATAGGGTATCGTGTATCGCAATGCTTGAGTCCACAATATTATGTCCCCATGTACATGTCAAAATACTTCCCAAAGGTCAGTGAATTCCACAACCACAATACCAGAGGGAGTTCCACAAATCATGTTCAACCCATATTCGGCACAAACAAGGGTCTAAACACATTTCGCAATTATGCCACATCAATGTGGAACGCCCTACCCACAGCCGTAAAAAAATTTGAATCCAGATGTGAATACCAGACCTGGAAAGTGACTTTGATTGGCAAGAAGCATGGGCAAATGTCCGTCTTACATCAAGGAACCCGGACCATCAACAAATCAATCTTAACTATATTCACAGGACATACTTGACTCCTGTAAGACTGAACAGAATGGGCCTTAAACAAGACTCAAAATGCTCCCAATGTACAAATGGAGACGAAGGGACATTTATGCACATGTATTGGGACTGCCCACCAGTTAAGGCATTCTGGAAAGATGTGACCCATCAATTATCAAAACTCGTATCTTGGAATATACCAGTACACCCCTCTGAATTACTATTGAATGATGTTTTTGAGTTTGCAGTAAATCCACAGCTAAAGAGATTGGTTTTATCGGGTATCACAGTAGCTAAAAAACTGATCGCATCACGCTGGTTTCAACCGGAAAAAATGTGCAGGAAGGTTTGGTCTCTTACATATCTCGATGTGATTTATCAAGAAATATCTACAGCAAGAATTCTGGGTCTCAACGAATCCAAAATGTCAATGTGGTTAGAAGTGGTGGAGAGAATAAAAGCTAGCTTATAATGGTAGTGTCTGGTTAGAGTGAGGGATAATGGAGGTACTATCCAAGGAGGGGTCCGGGAGGGGGGGGTTCGAGCTGGAGCATATGTGTGTAGGGTTTTAGAAAATAGGTATTAGGGGTATATCCTGTATAAGGCATTTGTATAATTGGTAATTTCGTTGGATATACACTATATACTGTAATGGGAATTATTAAAGGACAAACGATGAGCCGTTTACATTAATCATTCTGAGTCATTATTTATAATAATAAGAAGGTTTATTCAATAAAGAAAGTTCATGACAGCGTGGCCACGCTGCCAGGCCAGTCACCCGCCAGAGACAGACATGTTTACCCACTAGCGTCTGACAGGGGACTGACCCAGAGGCTTGGTCAGACATACAATTGAATACATGAAATGACGTAGAAGAAAACAAAATGGCTGGTTAGAGAAATTAATAATACGACTATGTTATGGCTAAGCCTGGAAGGAAAACAGCTCCATCTTACAGTTCCCATGACCTTGGGTTATGGCTCTATGGCTGGTAGAAACAGCAACTTCGTTATGACTGAGGGAATGATAGAGTAATCTTAAAGAGACATACACACATTAACCAGTAAATCTGGTCTGACTGAAACTCAAGCTGTATGACATGATAAAACAACACAGATCCATAATGACATGATAATATTTCCACGACAGTTCCCTCCTCTTGATAATTATTAATCACAATCATTATCATTTCATAAAGACAACAAAAAATATTATCATTCAAACACAGATTATAATAACCCAGCAAAAACTATTTTTATTATCTAAAAAACAGTCACTAGAGGGAGAACAAAATCCACGATCAATGAATGATGACGGATGACAGGTAAACAGGTTGTCTCCAGCAAAACCCCTGTCTCGATGGTCGGGATTTCACAACACAGTGTCCCGGCTCTGGGCGCTCAAGGCCATACTTCACCCACCACCAAGCTGAAAAATTGAAATCACAAAAGAAAAAACAGGGCAGTACCTTGCAAGATAGACTGCGCTCACGAAATATAACACTGGGTGCATTACTAAAAGACAAAAAACATTCTCACAAAACTCATAGCGAAAACAGAATACATGTGACTGCATTCTCACAGAGGCCGGGAGATAGCCAAAACAAAACAAAACTACAATTTGCAAACAAACACCTCCATTCTTTAACAAAGTTCAGTACATTGTTACTCAATATTTCCGAGATAATGTAATGTGATGTGGGTCAGACTTGCCTCTTAATCAGTTGTTGAATCTCAGGCAGGTCCCCCCTCTCCTCGCACCAAACACCCTCGGGCCGACCCAGTCCGATGGTTCCCTCGTCGTTGCCGATGGTTCTGTTCTCTCGCACTGCCCCTGGTTCGTTTTCACAACTGAAAACTGAAAACAGGCTAACTGTCTTGATGTAGAGGATAACATTTTGCTGCTTTGTCTGGACCCTGACCTCGATGCCCTTCCGTGTGTGAGGCCTCCCCTACGTCAACCACCTGGACAGTTAGGATTGAACTGTCCCTTAGTTCTTTATCTTCGACCAATGATTCGGCCAGTGCTTGTCCCAGCTGTGGTCAGCTGTTGGGCAGTGTCTGATGTAGCTCATAGCTGCGTCGTCGTGTCCAGCTGCAGGCCAGAGCAGTAGGCCCGCTGCAGGCTAGAGTAGTAGGCCCGCTGCAGGCTAGAGTAGTAGGCCAGCTGCAGGCTAGAGCAGGCTGATAGGTATATGCTTCTCCGGGAACAGCTTCCTCTCACTGAGGCAGTGGTCAGTAGGGCCCGGCGGTCATTTGTTTGGCACAGAGACGGAGGACCCCCCCCTGAGAAACTACAAAGGTGTACGTGGGAGAGAAGAGACAAAAGAGAGATATGAGTGGCTGGCTGTAATCTCCTTTTCTTTCCTCTTTTTTTTTTTTTTTTTTCTCAGCCACGCTTAAAAAATATTTGCCCGTTACCACACATTATAGACAGTTACACACTAAACGGTAGAAAGGGTCCCCTCCAGGCTTGAAGTTAGGACATTCTATAGTACCTCGATCAGCTCCAAAACAGGTCATAATGATCTCTGCAGGTCACATAAAATTAGATGATCGCCGTCGCTAGCAGCTACTAAACACAGGTAAATTCTCCAAGACTCACAGTCCCGCGTTCCAAAGGACCTTTTAAAACCCCAAAAAATAAATCCTCTCCCAGGACCACCCTTACGTTAAAATATTATTATAGACTTTTTTTTGTTTTCTGTTCTGTACTTGCATGTCATTTTAGCCACCTTGTCTGTTAGTTTCATTATGATTATGTGTTGAGTACTGACTTTTAATAATTTTTGTTTTGCAATAATAAAAAAAAAATAAAATAAAAAATGTGAATCCCTACCCACCTTCAAAACCACTCTCAAAGAGCACCTACGGGAGGCTGCTATTCTAAACTGGCCCCCCGAAGCGGTCTGAAGCCCCCTCCCACCCACCCCCTCCTAATGTACAGTTCCCTCCCCCTCGTATGTATATATTTACTGTTAGGATCTCTGTTTAACAGTACTGTATATTTGCATATCTTGTATGTCACAAATGTAACAGTACTGCATATCTGTATGTCATGTATGTCATAAATGTCATGATTAGTTTAGATTAGATTAGATTAGATAGGAATGAGGAATATAAAAGTCACTTTAAGGAAAGAACAGATGTGGTTCTTGTATAGTATAGTTTAGATATAGTAAGCATAACATAATGACAGAGTTCAAATTGTATATTGTATTGTAGTGTACATATAGGAACCAGTGCTTCTCAGGAATTTAGCATGTCTATTTTTATCATGCACATCTTATGTCTTACCTGTTTTTTTTCTATGTCTATTTTATTATTGTATTATTTGCACAATCGATGCGGGCATGACCACCCACATTTCACTGTATGCCCTGGTATGTATGTGACAAATACACCTCTTGATTCTTGATTCTTAAGATTAGATGATTAGATTAGATTTTTATATCTGTATATCTGTATATTGTGTATGTCATAAATGTCATTATGAATTGAAAATGGGGGACCCTGATGTAAACACGACGAAAGTCTTTCTCTGGTCTGCATCCCCTTAACAATTGTGTGTATTGAGCTGTACTCTACTGTACCCATTCTGCAATCTGTTAATTAAAGTTTTCAATCAATCAATGTCAATATGTGATGCCCAGTATTGTTATATTTTTCACTATACTACTTTTGTCAACCCTGTAGCTGATAAAGATACATTTTCTGCCTGTTTAATTTATTTATTTACTACATTTGAACCCTTTCACTACCAGACTGCAGACGGTTAACAAAATAAACCTTTTCCTCAGACTATGTGTTTTTTCTACACATTTCCTCTAAAAACGTGACACTATACAATCGCAATATATTGCAGTGGTTATAGTATCACAATATATTGCAATATAGTATATACTGAATCATAACCCTGTGTTGTAATATGTATCCTACTGCCAGATTCTTGCCAATACACAGCCCTAGTTTGTCTGTTTCTGCTAATCAGATGTACAGTATGTACAGAGTTGTGATATTAATATGTACAGTGATACAGGTATAAAGACAGTATGGTCGTACTCATACTGGCCAGCAGCGTATAAAGAGTAGGATATGTACAGATATAGATATAGGATTTTGTGTATAGGTAGGTGGATAGATATATATACAGTAAGAATAAATATATATATACAGTATATACAGCATTATTGTACATGCTATCATACAGCGTTATATGGGTTATATGCAGGTGTCTAAGTAGGTATATAAATGGTGCATATAGGAGACACTGCAGTATGTTACGGTTTTGCTTGAGCATGTGCCCCAGATCCTCAGCGTGTCTGACTGACAGTCTGCAAGTGTGTCAATGTGTGTTTGTATGTGAATTATGATCATGTGTGTCTGTGTGTGTGTGTGTGTGAAGGGGGGGGGGGGGGGGGTACTGTCTGGTTCTTATGTCTCCAGCTTAAACTATGGCCAAGCTCTCCCCAGCTGTCAGAGAGTAATCCAGTCTTTCTCTCTCTCTCTGCTTACTGTGCTTGACTGAGCCCCACTGTTATAATCAAGCTTTGACTATTTATGCCCGCGCCCCCAAACCATGCATGCTCCCCCTACCCCCCCATTCAAATAATAGTAAAGTGGAGAAAAGGCCCTCAGCAGAAGCCAAATAAATATATAGAGTCGATGCTCTGCCATTGTGTTTTAATGAGGCATGTATGGGATGGATTAATTGACTCAATGCACTCTTAACTCACTGAAAAAGACAGTCAGGTCAGATTCATCGCTGACCCCGCACTCACTGTGTCATAGAAGGGCAGTCAAAAAGGTCAAGGCAAACACGCAGACTGGTTAGATTTAGGTTACTAACAATGGCCGGTAAAAAAAAAAGAGGGGTGTATAGTCTAGAGACCTATGAGAACTAAATGGTAAACCACTGGCATTATATCATGCTGAGCAAACAGGATCACAGATGCAAAGTGGATCAAGTTGATTTAGACAAATCTCAATTTAGTCTCATGTGAAAGTGAATTGGTCAGAGAGAAGAGAAGAGGAAAGGGAGAGAGGAGAGAGAGAGAGAGAGAGAGAGAGAGAGAGAGAGAGAGAGAGAGAGAGAGAGAGAGAGAGAGCAGGGATTGTGTGTGGGATCGTGTTAGGCTTTACTCTAGTTCAACCAGATTTGCTCTGATTCATTATTTGCTTGTCATTTTTGCTCCAATTTTACTTTTTACCCATCTGCCACCCAGCTGGGTGTTCGTGGAGTGACATGGCAGCGTGTTGAGCTTGTTTGGGAGTGACCTATTTTGAACCCACCCTGCCCGTTGCCCCCAATCCCAGCTTCCGCCAGAACCAACAGTGCCTTTGTGATTCATTAACCCTCCAGTCAACCTTCAAAAAACTCCCACCTTTCTCCCTAGTGACGGAAACTGCGATCTCAGTAAAACTTATCTTTTTCATGTATTGTTCCAATTTCTTTTCATGAATATCATTATTAACTTCAGTCCTCACCATACATATCGAATATTTATTCATTTTCAGGATTTTAAATTTAGGGTTAGGGTTAGGGTTAGCCCCTAAAGAAAATAATGGTTAAAATCCTGAAAATGAATAAATGCACAAACCTCTTGGAGGCCTCATCCATCCTTTTATCATGTTACTTATGAATCTGTACAGGCTGTGTATTTTCTTTAATCTAATTTTTCTCCTCCTTTTTTCTGTGATTTTTCTCCCCATCCCAATTTACCTCTTGTGCCAATTCTCCCTCCCCTGTCCTGATCGTTGCTCGCATATGCCCCCCACTTGCCGGTTGTAGGGAGGATAGATGCCTTGCATCACATGTCCCCTCCGATACATGTGGAGGCAGCCTGTCACATCTTTTCACCTGCCAGCGCGGACTCTCATTTGGCGAGGAGTAACTGCCCCCGCCATTTTCCCCCTGACTTTGCTGTGCAGGCGCCCCAACCAACCTGTAGGAGTCGCTGTTCACAATGACCAGACTACCACCCTTCGACTTCCCACCCGCTAACGCTGCCAATTGAGTTAGTATGACGGTCGGACCAAGCCGGAGGCAACGCAGACAGCCGGATTCGAACCCGATGTCTCTTGCGTTGGTGACGAGTGCAATGTCCGCTGCACCACCCAGCCGCCTTACAGGCTGTGTATTAAATAATTTTTTTAACATGGGAGTCAACCTGTTCATTTCTGTGACTAGGGTGGAAGGTGTATAAAATGCGCTTACTGTAATATTAATTTTTGAATGAAAAAAAAACATGGATTATTGTAATGTGACTCAAAGATGTGATACTGAGCTTCTTTCCTGGTGTAACAAGTGCCTTGTTGCCTTGTATGGATAATTACACCACATCACAAAATACACTTTAATGCATTCCACCCTAACGTTTGATTTTATTGCTTTGTTTTTATTTGATTGCTTTGTTATTATTTATTGGCACTTTTATTTTGAAATTGGCACCACCTCCCGCAGCACATTATTTAGTCTGTGTTCTGGTTATTACATCAGTGTCTCCGTGGTTAGAGACAGGTAAGAGCTTGCTACATGTTCATTGGTAGATTTCCATCTAAAAGTTGTTAAATATTGTATAATATATTCCTAAACTGTGAAAAGAGTTTGTAATGTAACTCATGTTGATAATGTGTACCTGTGCAGTTGTTTTGCGGGAGGTTTGACCGTGTTAGGGAACTTGAAAAATGCACTGTTTAGCAGCTAGCATGTGGGGGGTTCACACACAGCACATGCACTGGTAACATGCTAATGGATGTCTTTTCTCAACCGCAGCTCATGCTGCAGACGCCATCACTACCCCTAATGCTGCTGCATTGTTTGTGTCTTTGTAACCTAACAGGCCCCATTCCCCGTACCTGGCTAACTGAGTTAGCCGGATAATTTTCAGCATAGCTTGACTTAAGCCGGACCTTTCCGTTCCCCGAAGTCGGATTTTCTAAATCACCATGGTAACAGATCAGAAAGTTTGAACCTGGTCCGGAGCAGGGTTAAGTTCAGTTAGCTGGATGAACCATGGCCACGCTCTCGCAAAGAAATGCCAGCTCGCTTCCTGAAATATTTCTCACAGTCTAGATCCCATTATACCATTCTAAATTATGTTTTTGTGCTTCGTTTTCCTAGAGGGGGCTTTTGAAATGTATAATAATAGAACTAAATGCTGATAATAAATCATATTCAGCCTATAGATTTACTTTGTCCTAAATAAAATAATGCACGTCATATACAGCGCTCAGAGTCGCGATACACGCTGCATGTGGTTTTAATAACGGCGCATTGCAAATGTGAATCCCGCAGGGATATTTTTAAACTCTGATTAGTTTCATATATTCTCCGCTGTAGATTTGCTTAACGGAGCGCCTGGATTGTGTTTCATTCGAGCATAAAATTGAAGTGTCTATGCGTGGATTGTGGTTTTTGTGGATTATGAATTACGAGGAATCTGAGGATTGTTGAATTGTATCATCACTCACACGTTATTGTGATATTGTAACTGGGATTAAAATGTCTGATGAGATGCGCTGTTTGACGGATTTGAGCAATTGAATGAGCCGTTGACGTCACATTAATGCATTTGAGAATAGAGAGATAAAACTTCATTCAAAAGAAAAATATTCGAAACACGGGTCTCTTGTCCATTGACGGATACACAATTGATATATCCCGTCTGGCACAGTGGTGCAACGGCTAGTGCTCATTCCTGTCAAGTGGACGACCCTAGTTCGAAACCCCGCGTTTCCAATATAATTTTTTTGGAATATAATATTAATGAATATACGCAAAAGTAGCCTAGTTTTAAGTTACAATATTATAAATCTACATGCATTGAGGATGTCATTCTTTATATAGCTCTCAAAGTGCACCAAATTGAAGCATTTACATTGCAAAAAGAAAAACAAAAAATAGAAAAAGGTGGGATTCGAACGCGGGTCGTCCGCGTGAAAGGCATAAGGACCAACCATCAGACCACGGTGCCAGATAAACAAAACATCCACCATACATCCATCAATGGCTAAGAGAGCCGTATCCTTATTCTGAAAAAGTTGAACTAATTATTTTAGCTAGATCTCATTTGATTATTCAATCCATAAGCCTACTGCTAGCAGGCACGTTTAAAGAAATATAATCTGATTGATTGGGGTAATGAGGGACTTAAAATTAGCCTATAGATTAGGCATTTAACTTGTCGGCGAGGCTATTGAGCCGTACTGCATTGTACCCATTCTGCAATCTGTTAATAAAGTTTTAAATCAATCAATCAATCAATGCCGTTAGAAAATCAGGATTTCTGCGATCGACATCTGCTGTCTTTTCAGCTGAAGCGGCCGCGCGCAATTATCCTGAGTCTCAAGTCTGGTTCAAATGAACGAGACTGAATCAGCGTTCGAGGAACAGGAAAATCCCGGATTCAAACATCGGGTTAATTGAATCTGGATAATGGGACTCTTGATCGACTTAGTTGAACCAGGTACAGGGAATAGGGCCCAGTATGTTTAGTAGCTCTCATGTTTTGGTCCGTTGTGTTTTGAATTGTTTATTTTTCTAATGTTGTATTCTAATGTGTAATTCTAATGATTGAGTGTCTCCGTGGTTAGAGACAGCTCGTGCTGCAGATGCCATCACTACCCCTAATGCTGCTGCATTGTTTGTGTCTTTATAACCTAACAGACCTGCTGTAATAAACACATCACCATTCGGCTAAAGACAACCAACAGTCTCCCTGTCTCTCGAATTGCAGCCTCCCGTAGGTGCTCTTTAAGAGCGGTTTTGAATGTGGGTAGGGATTCACATTCCTTTACAGCTTTGGGTAGGGCGTTCCACATTGATGTGGCATAATTGCGAAACGTGTTTAGTCCCTTGTTTGAGCCGAATCTGGGTTTAACATGATTTGTTGAGCTTCCTCTGGTGTAGTGGTTGTGGTATTCACTGACCTTTGGGAAGTATTTTGACATGTACATGGGTACCTTAGTCGTATAGTGTATCTTGTAGACCAGGCCCATTGCAAGTTGCTGTACTCTGTCGTCTACTCTAAGCCATCCTAGGTTGTCAAAGTGGGCAGGGGTGAGGTGGGTTCTGGGAGTCAGGTCAAGTAGTAGTCTGACCAGTTTGTTTTGTGATGTTTGTAATCTTGTTTTAAGCGCCTTTGAGGTGCTTTGGTACCATGAGGTGCACGCATAGTCGTAGTACCCTTGAATGAGTGCTCCTGCCAGAGTCTTCAGGGTATTCTTGTTTACCAGAGAGGAGATCCGGTACAAGAATCTAGTTCGTTGGTTGACTTTTTTTATTACATTGGATGCCATTTTGTCACAGGAAAGATTTGCCTCTAGGATGGAACCCAGGTAGGTAATTTCGTCTTTCCTTGTGACAATTTTGTCACCCACTGTAACCGAGAAGCCGTCGGTCTTGCTGAGTTTTTTATTTGAACCGAAGAGAATGGACTCTGTTTTGCCCATGTGTAATGATAGTTTGTTATCAGCGAGCCATATGCAGATTTTGCCTAGTTCCGAGCTGAGGGTTTTTTCAACCTGCAACTTGTTCTTGTCAGAGACCAGCAGGGCTGAGTCGTCCGCAAACAGGAACAAGTTGCAGTCACAGGCTGACGACATGTCATTTGCATAAATTAGGAAGAGTAGCGGTCCTAGTATGCTTCCTTGTGGAACACCACAGCTCACTGTGAGGGGAGGGGATAGAGTACCGTTTACCTCTACCATCTGTTCTCTCCCCTCCAGGTAGGATTGCATCCAGCTCACTGATAAACTATCAAAACAAATTGCTTTTAGCTTGTCAATCAGAATGGAGTGATTGACAGTGTCGAAGGCCTTTTGTAGGTCCAGCATAACCATGCCGCAGTATTTGCCCGCGTCCACCTCTTGTTTGCTGTGGTCGTTCAAATAGAGGAGGCATGTGTCAGTGGAGTGGGACGTTCTGAAGCCAGATTGGAATTCGTAGATTAGATTTTTTTCCGCCAGGTACTTTTCGACCTGTTCGTAGACTATTTTCTCCATGACTTTCGAGATGGAGGTAAGAATAGAAACAGGGCGGTAGTTGCCTGGGTCTAATTTGCTGCCCTTTTTGTGCAGAGGGGTCACTCTCGCAATTTTGAAGACGTGTCCCTGTTTTATAGAGAGGTTTATTATGTGTGTGATGACTGGGGTGATGGCGGCTGCTGAGACTCTGAGGAATTTGGAGGCGATGTTGTCATGGCCAGTGGCCTTGTTAGGTTGGAGGGCGCTAAACTTTTTGAGTACCTCATCGGTTGTTACCATTTCAATTTGAAGTCGTTTTTGTGGACCCCTAGGTTTTTGTAGTATGCTACTATGTGTTCTACCCCATAATGCCCTGAGTTGGAGGGTAGTTTGTTTACCAGTGTTGTGGCTATGTTTGTGAAGAAGATATTTAAGTAATTGGCTACATCCAGCTTGTCTGTGATGAGCGTGTTGTCCGTCTTTATGTTTATGTTTGAGAATCTGGTTTTACGTTTTTTACTGCAGCCTAGTTGATTATTGAGTAATTTCCAAAGTTCGCAGGTTTGTTTTTGTTTTCCTCAGTTTTGTCGTTGATGAAATTTCTTTTTGCGGTTTTGATCATGGTGTTTACGTCATTTCTTAGTCTGTTTCTTTGAATTTTTTGTTCAACCACGTGGGCTTGGAGTTCACTGTTTGAGCTTGTGGAAAGCTTTGTCTGACTTTTATGAAGTTCAGAGCATTTTTTGTTTTCATAGCGGCCAGTATTTCAGTGTGCATCCATGGCTCAGCGCGATTTTTAACCCTGGTGGTTCTTAGGGGTGCCATGTTGTTGAGTATTGTTGTGAATTTGGTTTTGAATCCAAGCCATGTTTCTTCAACCTGTGTACCACTGAGTTCATCTGACCAGTCCAAGCTCCCCAGTTCTAGGTTAAAGGCCTCTCTAGAGTAAGTTTTGAGGTCTCTAGATGTGACTGTTTTGTGACAGCCGGCCTTCTGTTTTAGCTTTTTGCGGGTACAGAAAATCATATAATGAGGGGACAGAGTGGAGCACGCAGGCGCGCAGCTCACATTCACAATGCCAAAGAATGTACTTTTACAGATGAACTGGAGAAGAAATTCCAAATGTACCGACCCGTCGGAACAAATGGGAGGCGAAGTTCAGTAGTGCGCGCACTAAATCCGAAGCCAATGTGTTATAGCGCCCCACTCGACTCGATTGATGTCGCACATGAAGCACTCAAATCAAATCCAGTACAGTGGTGTTTCTACAGACAGGAGTAACCACGGAGCAGTGAAAATATTCCCTAATCATAATACAGTACTTTGACTGGAAGAGGGATGGCATGCAAACAAAATTAATCGAGGTTAAATACACCAAATGAGACGGCATAAACCATTGCACAATATCTCATTGAAACATGGCAAACAAAACGATTTGTCTGAAAAGGATATTTGTTAACTGGATTTTCTATTTTCTATTCTTTCATATATTTTGTTATTTATTTTTGTCCAGTAAGACTAAGAAAAGAGAGCTATTATTTTGTTACAGGTTGATTTTTAAGTAATTATTGTGCCATTGAGATTTGTCAGATAATTCTAGGCATAATCAAGCATGCTGATTGTTAACTTTGGTTTGGTGTGTCTTTGGTTATAGAGAGATATTGTTGTGTTATATACAGTAAAATAATATAAATAATAATTGTATATCCATAGAGAGGAGGCATACTTTAAATATATTAAAACAATAATGCATCTTTGAGTAAACGTTGCTCATGGGACGGGGTTGCACGCCGTGCAACCAGTCTGAGCAGAGCACGCACATGCACGGATGTGCACACGCGTGCACACAGGAATGCGCTGCACTCGACTGATGCGCCAACTCGCTAAGTACTACTTTGCATAACAATATGGCCGGTCGCCAGGTGTGTTCAAATACGTTCTCAGATACATTCACACAAAACTTGTGAATGAAATGTGTTACATTCCATTCGTACCGGACACGCGCAGTCATTAAAACATAGTGCAACCAGTCGTCCCATGAGCAATGCATGCAGGGGCATGTCCTCTTTTTTGGAAATCAAAATATGGTCACCCTAAGCTAGTTAAACTATGGATGGTGACGGGGATGTACTGATGTAGAGTTTCTGATAGTGAACGATTTCATAAAGTTACGATTTTTAACAACAATTGAAAATGGAAGAAAATGGAAGGCAATTGTGTATTGTTCAGACGAGAGGGAGTAAGGGACAACGTTTTACAAACAGAATGGCTAACTGGATCGGCTAAGCTAGGGAAGCTATAGTATTTTGCTATTTTGAAAGAGAGAAGGATGTCATTCCTTCTTAGTAGGATGGGGTGAGTGATTTTATTTATATTTTATACATACACACACACACCTGTGTGCTTTAGCTCGGTTTATTTTATGTTTTCTTCCATCTTCGCTGAAACTGATGGTTATAGGCATGGTGGGATAGGAAGGATATTTATCTAGCCTTACCTGGGGGGCATATTCTGCAGATTAATTAAGGCTTGTGATTTGTAACTTTAATCCAAAAACGTTACCTTGTATTTGATTGTGCTGTTGTAACTGATTGGAAATATATTCTGTGTTTTTGTGCTATCATTGTATTGCATGGGTGGAACCGTAATGGGAACTAATTAGGGATGTCCGATATTATCGGCCTACCGATATTATCGGCCGATATCGGCATAAAAATGTGATATCGGAAAATATCGGTATCGATTTAAATTTTTTTGTTTTTTGTTTTTTTGTTTTACATTTCTATAGAAATGATGTCCGATATTATCGGCCTACCGATATTATAGGCCGATATCGGCATTAAAATGTGATATCGGTTGATATCGGTATCGGAAATTAAGAGTTGGACAATATCGGTATATCGGTATCGGTAAAAAAGCCAATATCGAGCATCCCTAGAACTAATGCATACTATACAATCACAATGCTGTTATTGTAATGCTTTTTGGTAACAATAGGTTTGTTTAAAGCATTTTGTAAGGCAGTCTGTTCTGTGATTTGAAAAGCTTGTTGCCCAGTAAATGCACTTGAGCTCAACCTGAACATCTGCATTATTTGTCTAACCGAGAGGAGTTACACTGTGACTGTCATGTAACGTTTGTTGATACATGATATGTGGACTTTGTAACACTTTCTTTTGTAACACTTTATTTGAGCTCTGTTAGTGAAACGATGCCGCAATCGGTCTTATAGCATAGCAGTCCCATATTGCAACGGTTGTAGATCTAATAAAACATTTTATGCAATTTAGACAAACAGGTGAACAAGAGGTAGAGAAAGACAGGGAAAGGTTCAAGGAGGGAGAAGCCTTTACAGGGATTAATATGGAAACAGGTGTGTGTGATGACCAACCAGTGACACTGCACAACAGTTTAAAAGTAATTGCAGCATACGTTCTGTACGCACAAATATATGAAAGAAAAACATTTGAAAATTGTTTTGCATATTAACTTGACACAAAGGTAAATTAGTGGATTGTGTTTTGTTATTTGATGATTTGTTGATTGATTGATTGATTAACTTGATATGTTATTTCGGACAAATGGGGGCTGCTTGACCGCTTGACAAATGTATCACCTTTCCCAGTGGCGGCCGGTGGGTACTTCGCCACTAGGGGCGCTATACCAAACATTTTGCAAACATGTACAGTACAGTACCACGCAACAGACTCATGGCAAGACGTGAGCGATTCGACTCACGCTCACGGCAATGAATCGGCTCTTATGAACGAGTCGCTCAGCTGTTACTACAACAACACACAACCAGTCAAATAAAGTATAGTCTAGACTCTAATTCACAACTTGAAACACAATATATAAATAGAAAAGTTAGAAACAAAACTCGCCCGTCTCCAAACACAGGCAGATCTCTCCCTCTCTCATTCTCTCTCTCACACACAGCGCGACGTGGAATCGATTCGTTACACAATCAGACCTATTATATACCAAGAATAACTTCAGTATGAGTACAGGGCTGTACACATATGTTGCATATTGTTAAACGAGCCAAGGCTAGCTATTAAACTATCGATATGAATCGAAAATCTGGGACCCTGATGTAAACAAGACAAACGTCTTTCTCTGGTCTGCATCCCCTTAACAATTGTGTGTATTGAGCCGTACTGTATTGTACCCATTCTGCAATCTGTTAATAAAGTTCTCATTCATTCATTCATTCAAACATAGACGATATTGAACAAGCCATAATCCACGTATTTTCAATCCGAGAGAGCTGCAGTAGTTAAATCAATGAGCCATCGACATAGTCAGTGTGGTGGTAACGTTATTATTGCATCCAAGATTGATACACGGCTGGCTAGGCAGTTGGTAGTCATAGTCTTGTGTTATAAAATAAATAAACAATCAGCAATGTCTCGCTTCATGAATGGCCAGCAGTAGCCTAACAGTACTGCTCCTAAAAAAAACTATTTACAAACGTTAACGTTAACCACAGAGAGAGAGAGAGAGAGAGAGAGAGAGAGAGAGAGAGAGAGAGAGAGAGAGAGAGAGAGAGAGAGAGAGAGAGAGAGAGAGAGAGAGAGAGAGAGAGAGAGAGACTCACTGTTTAGTTGAAACGTCCAGGGCAGGAGAGCTTGATAAACGTGTATAATCCACTGATGATGTATTCCAGACCACTGTCCACTGTAGTCTGTCTCCAGACTGCATCCGCCATGATATAGCTTGTTAGCCAAGTGTTAGCTCGTTAGCACAACACAAGTACATTCCTTTGTCCATTTCCGCTCGAACAGACTGCAAACTACCTGGCGTTCTATCGCCATGCTCTAAGACAAACTCTAACCTTAACCAACTTTGAAAGAGTGCCTAAGCTTAACAGTCTAAAGAACTTGCAGTCACGGCACGCTCGTCTAAGACAAACAGCTGCCTGCATCATTCTCACAACAACACAACTATCTCCACCGACCAACCTAGGAAGGAATAACCTAGAATTGGAACATTAGAAATTGGATTCGGCCAATCAGAGATCGTCTCTGTGAAATTCTGCTACGGAAAAAAATACTGGCGTCGGCCAATCAGAGAGCGTCTCCGCGAAATGCGGCTACAGATATTCTTGACGCTACTGGCTAGACCGCTTCAAATCGCGCCCGGATTCCAACATAATAGTCATATTTCAACGCACAACGCGTTATGCACTGATTGGCTGTGACGGATACAGCGATCAAACTGTGACGCGCACTCAGAGCGCTATCGCGTATAGCCCGGGCCGAGAAATACGAAAAAATAAAAAAAAATAAAAAAAACGTGATGTCACTTCCTGCTCTGGAAAACGAGTGTTTTTTAATTGCGATAATAACGTTATATTGTGCATTGGAAATACAAACATACTTAAAATTAGTAAATATTATTCATTTTAAACATGTTTATATTATTTATAGGGCTATAAAACAAAAAACTAAAAACTTATTTTTCTTGTTCTCTCATATAACCAGGGTAGTTCCTGAGGGGGGGCGGCGCCCGAGCGCCCCTAGTGGCGAGCCGCCACTGACCTTTCCCTTGTTTTATTTCGCCCCTAAAAGAGGCACGGCAATCACAATGCAATGTTGGCGGTAGGCCTACGCCTGGAGCTAGAGTACTGCCTACGCCCGGAGCTAGAGTACTGCCTACGCCCGGAGCTAGAGTACTGCCTCCGCCCGGAGCTAGAGTACTGCCTCCGCCCGGAGCTAGAGTACTGCCTCCACCCGACAACATCTGACTTCACCTCCACTGGTCTGACTAGCCAGCTCTCATTGACTCTCTACGCTAGCCCGACACAGCTGTTATAGAGTTGTCCAGTTCAGTGAGTATTGACCTCCGACTAGCCTATAGGTCTGGCTAGGTGTGGGACAGGCTTACAGTCCCACAGACTGATTGGAAGTGATTGATTGGACATTGATCGGTTGAGAGGGGGGATATGGAGGGAGGAAGGGGCCGGGGTTATGGGGGTTATTTACGTTAGAGTCTCATCAGGGAATGGCTGCAGTTGGGTTGCCCCAGGATTTACTGTTACTGCATATATTATTCCCTCTTACATTCACTCCTAGTCAGAGCCAGAGGAACAGCCATGGCAAACAGATACATAAAAACAAAGAGGGTTGAATATATCTCCCGCTGACAGGTACAATATGAGAGCCACCTGCTCCAAGAGCGGCCTGGGGAGAAAAAGCTATTTGTCAGTTCCAAAGAGAGAGAGAGCTCTCTCCACTTTGGTGCTTATTCAACAGAGGTGTGGACTCCGGGTCGGATGACATGGGCTCGAGTTGCAAATGTGATGACTTCAGACTTGACTCGACAAATTCATAAAAGACTCGCAACTTGACTTTGACTTTAACACTGATGACTTGTGACATCACTCGGACTTGAGCCTTATGACTTGAAAGACTTGATGCTCTCCCGAAGTCCAACATACAAAAATGATGCCGTGAAGAATGTAAAGCGAATCAACTTAATTTCCCTGATTACAGTTCCACTTTGGACAGTCATCAGTCATCCCCCAATCAAGTTATGTGAGCAGAGAAGGAAGTTGTGTGTTATTATCTTTAGCATTAGCATTATCTCAATTAAATATACTACTAAGAATGCATTAGGACTTCTTTAGGACTTGAAACCCACAGTTTCAGACGTGTGACTTGCTTGAGACTTGCCTGTCTCAAGCCTGACTTGACTTGGGAATTGAGTGTAAAGACTCGAGACTTGCCAAACAATGATAATCAGGAGCAGAGGAGGATTCAGTATTGGGACAGAGAACTGGTGATGTTGTCTAGTCTGAAGTAGTGGCCATCTAACTATAAAGGAAGAAATATCTGTCTGTCTGTCTGTATCCATGTCTGCATGTGTGCCTGTCTGTCTGTCCTGTCCTTTGCATATCCCAAGAACCGTTCACTCAATCGACTTCGGGTTCGGCAGGTGTATTGCTGAAGACCCAGAGGAATGCAGTGTTGAATTTGGTGCCATTGGGCCAGATGGTGGCTCTATAACAATGAACTTCACATATATCTTAAGAACTGGTAATCCGATCTATTTCACACATGGCGGGTTTATTGCTGAGGTCCCAAGGGAGTAGAGTGTCTAATTTGGTGCCATTTGGCCAAATGGTAGCGCAATAACAACAAACTTTACATTTGGCGGGTGTATTGCTGAGGAGGAGGGAATATAGTGTAGCATGTGAAGTCAATGAGATGAGCGGTCCTCGAGAATGCTGAAAGCAGCCATACCCAGGGTCTCCACAATGCTGCAAGCAGCCATACCCAGGGTCTCCACAATTCTGCAAGGAGCAATACCCAGGGTCTCCACAATTCTCCAAGCAGCAATACCCAGAGTCTCCACAACGCTCCAAGCAGCCATACCCAGGGTCTCCACAACGCTGCAAGCAGCAATACCCAGGGTCATAGGCGGCGCGTGAACCGGACATTAGGGTAGGCTATATCGCGCGGAGCGCGCAAATTTTTTCCTTTTTTGTCAATACACACCCACTAGGCTATGCGAGGCGAGCCCCACTCATTTAATATATAGTGCAAATTAAGTATTCAAATGAAGGCATCCAATAATAGATTAACCATTGTCTTACCTTAATGCAGCAAAATGCGACGTTTCGTCTTGGCATCAATGATCTTTTCTGCTTCAACTTTGTCTGTGAGATCACTTTCAATGTGAAGCAGACTCTCCTGGCGCATTGTTGTTCTTAGCCAGTTTTGGATGTGATGTGCCTCATTGCTGAGAAAGACCGTTCACAACTTGAATCACAAGTTGCAGTGCTGACAGCAATGAAGGGAAAGTTTTTCGTAATTTAGATCTCATCATGCTTTGAAAACAATGTACATACAGTAGCTCTAAAAAGTTTCCACGATTTGATGAACTCGGACTCTCATCATGTCCTCTTAGAGCAAGCCCTTGTTTGCCAAGATAACGCAACATACAGCCTCAGGTGATCTGTAGTTATGCCCAGGGGCAGCCCGGTGCAGCTTCTAAATTACTTTGTTTATATGCCTTGGAAAAATACCGTATA
Organism: Notolepis coatsorum; assembly: GCF_963971535.1. Taxonomy (NCBI): domain Eukaryota; kingdom Metazoa; phylum Chordata; class Actinopteri; order Aulopiformes; family Paralepididae; genus Notolepis; species Notolepis coatsorum. Next base: position 30,634,992 of record NC_140167.1, on the reverse strand, counting down.
TCTATTTTGCTTTTTGAAATTTGACTCAAAATAGTGCGCTGGTGTTTGCTACAAAGCGATCGGCGGGCTGAAATTCGGAATGCAGATGTTTGCTTTACTCGGCCTGCGGGATCAGGATGATCATGTGAATGATGTGATTGGTTACATTATTTAACCTGAGCCTATGCGTGATTGGTTACTGCCTGTACCTGGAATGTTAAATTCTGCCACCGATTGACACCTTCGTCGTTGACACCTCACAGGCTGCAGCACAAGAAACACACACAATAGCCAGCAGCCTGCGCACATATATTATATACATTTCAAAAGTCCCAGCATAATATTTTGGGTAGGCATAGCCTAGCCTGGCCTTATATACCCGCCGCCTATGCCCAGGGTCTCCACAACGCTGCAAGCAGCAATACCGGGAGCCGAGCCGTTCTGAACAGGCACTGCACTAGTGCTGTGAATTCACTGAGAATCCCACTGCCCCTCACGACTCCCAGGACTGCTCTTCATAGTAACTCCTCGTAGGACTACTGTGGGCGGGATCCACAAAGGGTTTGCACAGCTTTTTCCGACGCAAAGCCGGTGCATATTGCTCTGAAACTCAGTTTGGTATCCACAGAGGACGCGCAACAGGTGAAATGAGGTGGCAACTGCGTTTTGTCAGCATTGCGTCTGGTGCAATTGGCGCGTATTTAAATGAGGTAATATGGGCGGAACATGTAACTTTTCTATGCAAATGAGCCTCGTCGAAAAATCCGCCGCCAATTGCACCGAGCAGTTAATGCTACGCACCTACCGTCTTCACAGACATGGTGGTAAATAAGCGCAAATCCCTAAATGCTATGGCCGTGTTCACATCTGAACCGCTCTCACACACACACACACACACACGCGCACGCGCGCACACTCTCTCATTCACACTCACTTCCAAAAACCCTGCGCTTCCTAGATTAGGTACTATATAAAGTTTGATTGCCGTACCATGCTCCACTTTGAAAGGGACAAGTCCCAACTTTAACCTCTTAACAGGCGCCCCCAAAATTGGCCATTTTTGTTTTCGTTTTTGAGGACTGCATACTTTCTTTGCAAACCAAAATACTATACTTTATACTTATACCACATGCATGAGCCTGGTCTCTGAAGTTCCTGATACAATAAGTAAAACTCACCTTTAGTGCTAATGAAATAGAGTAACATTGGTCTGAACTTGAGTTGTATAAAAACTTGTTACTCAAGTTTTTCTGTAGTAGTTAGTATTCCGGAAGTAGTATTTCCCCAGAATGGCTGGAGGCTCAAAAAACTCCAGAGATCCATAGCCTGAAGTCTTATGTAGTACATGTCCACATTTCATAAAGATCCATTCAGAAATTAGTGATTAGGAGTGATTTTGGTAAAGTGTGTACAAAAGAAAAGCTCAGTTTTCTCATGGACTTCAATTCATTCAGCGGTTTTTCTCTTCCTGTTTTTGCCTGTGAATTTTCACCTAGACCCCAGGTGGGGTATCATTGGAAAGCCACACTCATTGGCTACAATCCCGTCCAATAATCTTCGAGATTGCCAAATGATTGACGGAACTAGAACCCCAAGAGTCGGGAGTGGTATTTGCGCAATACCGTGTACTTTGCGCACGCCTCAAATATCGGCATTTTACTCGAGAACCGCTGAACAGATTTTGTCACCTGAAAGGGCAACAAATGGGGCTTTAATTCGATACATATATTGTATTACAAAATATGCACACCTGAGCCACTAGTGGTCGCCAAAGTGCCGGTGGGCAAATCGTCCTCAAGAGGGCCCACATACAGGCCCCCGCTTGCTAAGAGGTTTTAATCAACAGTATTATGGCGTTTATACAGTTTGTTTAAACAAGTGAACATCCTCCGAGCTATCTCTCTCTGCCTCTCTCAGCGCTGCGAGCCAACTGCGCTGGAGCAGATCAGGAAAAAACTCCACACATAATGGGCGTGTCTGCGCTGGTATCTCATCCACGCAATGTCCTTAGTGGATAGCTCACAAAGACGGATTATGCGCATGCCCAGAGTTAATTATATTGTTTGTTATATTGTTTACACTATTTTCTATACTATTTTTATTTTTACTTCTACACTGTACAATAATTTTACGACCTGTATCATGTCTTCTACTACCTGTACCTCCCCTCCCCCATGCTGCTATGATGCCTGAATTTCCCCAAGGGGATCAATAAAGGAATATCTTATCTTATATTACAAGACAATGACTGTAAGTCTTTTAAAATCCCATTGCGTTCTCAGGGGACGCTCTCTGGTTCATATACTTGGTTTGTGAATGAATATGCTGGTGGGCGACAGTGGCTCGGGAGGTAGAGCAGTCGTCTGGTAATCCGGAGGTTCCCGGTTCGATTCCCGTTCCTCCCGGGCAGCGTGTCCAAGTGTCCTTGGGCAAGACACTTAACCCCTAATTGCTCCTGATGAGCAGGTTGTCATCTTGCATGGTTGCCTCCGCCGTCGGTGTGTGAGTGAATGGGTAAAATGTGAGGAACAAATTGTAAAGCTCTTTGGATAAAAGCGCTATATAAATTCAGCCATTTACCATTATATGCAAATGCCTGCTTCAAAATGTTAACCAAGAGCAAGATGCGAATTGTCCCATTTTCAGGCATTCTATAATTTAAATAAATCTCTCCATCAAATATTCTCTTGCAGATCAGGTTATGGTGATTGTCCCCTTTACCTGGCAATATTTCCTTCAACTTTTAGTCCACATTACTCCCTACATTTAAACAGGAATGTTTAAATGATACATGTAATGTGATGCAGAACCAGTCCAAGTCACTGGCGCTTACATAGGACTGCACTTACATAGATCATGGTACATGGTAAATATCAATGATAATTGCTCTAAAATGCAGGAGATTAAAGACAGAAATTACAACAAAGGAGCACAGTGTGAGAACGGGTTAAACCAATGTGTTGATGGGAATGTTGATAGCAGGTACATTATCTATGTCATGGTTTTTGCCTTATTTCATCTTCCTGTGAGGGATAGCTGTCAATCACTGGTCTCTGTGGTTAATTGCCCCATGGGTTGGCAGGTGTGTGGGCTTGATTGCACCTGATTCAGTGCAGCTGTGCCTATGGAAAGGCTGAATCTATTTAAGTTTGAATCTCACAGTGTCAACTGCTTTTTAATTTCCTTGTGTGGGCTATCCTTTTGGTCAGGCTTATTATATTGAAGTGTAGTGCTGATCTCTGCCCTATTCAGCATTTAGCCTTCTTCGTAGCCATTCTTGTTTTGGGCTACTGGCTTTATTTTACACTTTGTTTTATAGAGGCTGAGCCTTTTATGGTAGTGTTTCTTGTGTTTCTTTTGCAACTGTCTTTTGCCCACTACGGCAATACAATCTCCCTTGGTGGAGGTTTATTGTTTTATGTTTTCTTTTTTTTTATCAACTTTTTCTCCCATTTTCTATTTTTCTCCCATCCTAATTTCGTATCGTCCAATTCTACCCTCCCCTGTCTCGAACGTTGTTAGGCCATGCCTCCCACAAGCCGGCTGCAATGTGGACTAAAAGCCTTACATCACGTGTCCCCTCCGGTACTCGAGGAAGCAGCAGTCGCATCTTTTCACCTGCATAGCGCGATCTCTCAGCGTCGGGGGTCTGCGTTTGGAGGGCACGCCGCCCCCGTCGCTTCCTGATTCTGCTGCGCAGGCGCACCAACCGACCTGTAGGAGTCGCTGTCCACAACGTCCGATCCCCACCCATCAGCTTCCCACCAACTAATACTGCCAATTGTATTAGTATGAACGACCAGCCAAGCTGATAGCAATGCGGAGAGCTGGGCTCGAACCCAGCGTCTCCTGCATTGGTGGGCCATTGTTTTATGTTTTCAATATAAACTCTGTTTTTAGGAGTTGCCTTTGTGGCTTATTTATTTTTCTACAATATGTCTTTATTGAGTGTTTTTTGGACGTGACTTATTTTCTTAAATACTCACTTTGAGGCTTCCACTTGTAAAGGTTGTTTTTTGTTGTTTATTTTTCCCCTTCTCCTTAATGTCTGCGTAAGCAGTTTAGTGGTTGTTCGTTACACGGATAACTTTAAGAGTCCCTATTATCTGCTTGTGACCCACACACACATGCAGCCCTTACACTCTATACTGTTAATGAATGTTGTTGTTCTTCCTTGATAAATCCAGGACAACGGGACTAATGACAGTATATATCCTCTACACTAGAACAGCTGGGTGGGTCAAATGGCTGTTTTTGAATTTTAGAATTCCAATCATTTGGAACTAAAAAGAAGATACAACGCCCTCCTTCCTTGACTTTTCCAAAACAAAATTTAGGAAATGTGTTCCTAAAGGAGGGAGGGCGTTGTATTATTTTTTTTGTGCCAAATTATCAGAATTAGAAAATTCTAATTTGACCCGCCTAGCTGTTTTAGCGGTAGCAGACTAGAATGCAGTGCACTTTTTCTTTTACCCGTCGTGTCCATATCCCACCTCCACCCCTATTCAGTTTGCTTGTTCCCCACTCATTCTGCTTGATCGCATGCCACGCTCCGGGTGCAACCTTACATCAATGTGTAACTCATTTGTGATTTTCTGATTTCTAGAATGTTTTGAGAGGTCTTATTGCTTATTTGTAAGTGGCCATATGGGATACTTAACAGATACCCCTATACCTGCAAATGGGTTAAAGTACACAACTGCCAAGGACATTGGCTCGGGGGGGGGGTTATGGAGCCAGGCCTCTGGAGGTTATACCAGCTGTGATCAGGTGGTCCTACTGGACTTCCATAACCCACTCAGCCCCGTGGTTGTGCGTCCGTAAGCCGATCAAGCGCTGTCCAGGCCTGGTGTGGGAGATAATCCGGTTGAACCCGATGACAATGACTTTGATAAATAAAGAAGGCCATAATATGATGAGATTGCCTGTTCTTTATCGATGTCATTGGGGGGATTTAAGCCTCTGGATGTGTAACATGCATGCGTGCCCTCGGGCGACGGCTGGCTCCGTATGCCGCATGCACGACAACGGCAATTGGATCAGTGTCCACCGTGGCCTGATTATTCTGGGGCTCGCCGGTGTGGAAGGCCTCGAGGGTAATGGGCAGCTTCATTTGTGGGAACACAAAGGCTGCTGAACTATCAGTGCTATTTGGTGTCATGATCTGCCCCTCCGGCGTAATGATGGATGTTGATGTGGCCGGCTATGGGCGAGCTCCGCTTTCCTCCGCTCCGTTGTTTGCCCCGAGAGGGGCTCACTCTCAAACATTCCAGGGTATCCAATTTTTTCCCCCAACTTGTAAGTGTGGAGGTAATCAGAACCACCTTATACTCTTGCATTCCAGCTGTCTGGGGATTGAAAAACAACCCGGGCTTGATGAGAATGTATTTCTCCACACTTCGTTTCCTCCGAGGACCTCGAATCGTATGCCATCGCTAGGCCCAGGCCTCCACAACCGGCAGGACTTAGGGGGCTTTCTCACTAACCATTCGGGGTCGAATCACAGCCTGATCGCACCCAAATAGGGTGTGGTCGTCCTACTGAGAACGCTCCCCCAGGGGCGCTGATTCGCTCCAAACCTGGACCGCTGGAATCGGTGGTCTCGGGTGCGCGCCAGTGGGAGCGGGGGGTGTGGTAGCTTACTGTAATGCTTTCATGTCTGCTTGAATTTTGGGCAGATAAAAACATACAGCAACAACTGGACAATACCCACAAAAACTATATTTATGGGCAATTTGGCGAGTTCAGACCTCAACCAAACAAGCATGTTGAGCCTCACGGCTCAGTGGATGAAAACATGAAGCCACGTTAAAAGCACAATACTTCCCTGGCTCGCATTAGGCCTGGCAATTTTTTTGCTATTGCTATGTCTACTATACATTGGTTTCTTGTTCGAATGCATTTATTTCTATAGACCAGTGGTGCCCAACCAGTCGGTCATGATCGACCGGTAGATCAATGACATGCAATATAATTGCCGTGAGCAATGAGCTAATGTTAGCTGCTAACTAGTAATAAATAGGCTAAGCGTTAGCGTTAACCCTGGAAAACGCTCAAAGCGGACTCCACGACACCAGTTCCATTCGTGAGAAAAGGGGGTGGGTTATATTGACAAGGCTTGACAACAGAGGTTCAAATATAACTTCATATTTATTGGTTATTGGTTTCTTTATATCAGCATCCAGTTTCCACCACCATATGTTAAACTCTTCCTGTGTTGACGTGCAAGCGTGACATCATCGCCTACGGCAAGCTTACGCGCTCAAAACACAAACCGTAAACAAAACCCGGAGCGCACCAAAACTGCAGTGTGTACACAAACTAGAGGGGGGAAAGGGAGGGGGGAAGTTCGCACCCATGGACGGAGCGAGGGCGGGGCGGAGCTGATTCAACCCCGAATGGCAGTGAGAAAGCCCACACGCTCTCCCCAAACACGCTGTGTTCCCAACAACCGGCAGGACTTAAGGCCTCTGCATGCTACAGAAACTTCAAAGCAACTGCAACACAACATCGACAAAGCAACAGTGTTTTAGACACTCTGCCTTTATGCTTCTGCAACATCGACGCGCAAAGTTAGTTTAACTAAAGTTAGTTTAGGTTCGTGTTAACGTTAGATAATGTACAAAATAAACGTATTTCCGGTGATTTTAGACGTCGCTCTTTTATTTTGAAATCCCCCGACCGGAAGTGTTATAGTGTCTGTTGCTAGCAGCTTAACTTTCTGTGCTTTTCGAGCTAACGTTACCGACCGTAACATCATTAGTTTCCAATGGAGAGGACCTCGGCTCACATGCAGCTCAAACTACCTATTGGAATAAATTAATTGATTGATGTTTAACTTGTCCCTGTGTGTGTCCAGTCATTTCGACTAGCAAACGTTGTATTTAACGTTAAAGTTACCTCAGGATACCATTGTATTTAGTTGGTTAGCTATGTAGCTAATGTGGATAGCATTTTGTATAGCACCAATGCTAGATGGCTGGCTACAGCTTTATTTACTAAATTATGGAGGCTTTTTAATCGTCAAGGTAAGAGAGGATTTGTCATGATCAACTGAAGGCGTATGCTATGGAACAATATGTGCTTGGGTTTTCAGAAAAAGGCCAGCTATGTGACGCTAATTATTTAGCATCAACGCTGGCTGGCTACAACAATGGCGGATGGTATTCTCTGCGAGACCAATATTATTCTATGACAGCCCCGCCCACATTCGCTAACCAACCAATCACTGCTACGCAATATCAACGCAACGGTTGTTTAGGTTAGATTTGGGGGACATGTACACAACGTCCAAGCAACACAGTCTACAAGACCCTAAACAACAACCGCGCTGAAATCGCGCTGATGTTGTGTTGAAGTTGCTTTGAAGTTGCTGTAGCATGTAGAGGCCTTTACACCCGCTCCCCAAACACACTGTGTTCCCAACAACCGGCAGGACTTATACCCGCTCCCCCCCAAACACGCTGTGTTCCCGACACAGACATACCCTGTGCACACGTCGGCTCAATAAATGTATCAGTGGCGAGTAATAAACGGGTGGAAAGAGCTCAGCATCTTCTTTAACTGTCTGGTTTTATGCTCTCTTCAGAGAGGACTCTGGGGATTCGTTTACGGAGATTTATGGGGATGTCATGGGAAAGTTCCCTGGGAGGAGGCAAGTCGTTCCTCCTAATGGGCGGAGTGACCCTGGTCTTTTCAAGGTCAGTAATCTGTTGTAATTAATGTCCGACTTGCCTTCTGAGCCTCCTCCCCTGCTGCAAGGAAACCCAGACATACCCAATGCACCAAGTATGTGTGTTTGTTATCAGTGCTGTGCCACATGCACACACACACACACACACGCACACATACATGCACACACACACACACACACACACACACACACACACACACACACACACACACACACACACACACACACACACACACACACACACACACACACACACACACACACACACACACACACACATACATGCACACAGACACACACACACACACACACACACACATACACACACGCACACACACACACACACACACATACTCACACATACATACACACACACACACACACACACACATACATACTCACACATACATACACACACATACATACACACACACACACACACACACACACACACACACACACACACACACGCATACATACATACATACATACATACATACATACATACATACATACATACATACATACATACATACATACATACATACATACATACATACATACATACATACATACATACATACATACATACATACGCATACACACACACACACACACACACACACACACACACACACACACACACACACACACACACACACACACACACACACACACACACACACACATACTCACACATACATACACACGCACATACATACTCACTCATTCACACACATACGCATACATACATATACACACACACGTATATACACACACACACACACACACACACACATTTGCATATGTATGTACACACACGCAATAACATGTGATGTATGCATGCTTGCACATGAATCCTCACATACACATACATGCACACACACACACATGCACACTCGAGGTTGCTCTGGGACAGAGTGCTAAGCTTGATCGATGAGCATGTCACTTGTGTGTGTGTGTGTGTGTGTGTGTGTGTGTGTGTGTGTGTGTGTGTGTGTGTGTGTGTGTGTGTGTGTGTGTGTGTGTGTGTGTGTGTGTGTGTGTGTGTGTGTGTGTGTGTGTGTGTGTGTGTGTGTGTGTGTGTGTGTGTGTGTGTGTGTGTGTGTGTGTGTGTGTTCCCAAAGTGCTGTGTCACACTACAGAGGTTGTTTCAGGCCAACAGTGCCTCGGCTATAGGCAGAGTGATAGACCTAATGAGCTGAATGCATTGGCATTCACAGCTGAGCATGAACACCACAGAGTAGAACACACAGACAGAGCAGAACAGCACAGAGTAGAACACACAGACAGAGCAGAACAGCACAGAGTAGAACACACAGACAGAGCAGAACAGCACAGAGTAGAACACACAGACAGAGCAGAACAGCACAGAGTAGAACACACAGACAGACATGAACAGCACAGAGTAGAACACACAGACAGACATGAACAGCACAGAGTAGAACATACTGTACAGACAGACATGAACAGCACAGAGTAGAACACACAGGCAGACATAAACAGCACAGAGTAGAACACACAGACAGAGCAGAACACACAGACAGACATGAACAGCACAGAGTAGAACACACAGGCAGACATAAACAGCACAGAGTAGAACACACAGACAGAGCAGAACACACAGACAGACATGGACAGCACAGAGCAGAACACACAGACAGACATGAACAGCACAGAGTAGAACACACAGACAGAGCAGAACACACAGACATACATAAACAGCACAGAGCAGAACACACAGACAGACATGAACAGCACAGAGTAGAACACACAGACAGAGCAGAACACACAGACAGACATAAACAGCACAGACATGAACACACAGACAGACATGAACAGCACAGAGTAGAACACACAGAGTAGAACACAGTAATATGTCTATACAGTGTAACACTCAATTCTACTGACCCTTCGCTGCCAGAGATGTACCCCTCCTGGTGACATGTTGTTCACAATCTGTATGTCGCTTTGGATAAAAGTGTCAGCTAAATTACTGAATTGTAAAGTGACATACATGAACAGCACAGAGCAGGTGAACATACAGCTCTGGTGAAAACCTACAGTGTATAGACTCATCCTGTGACCTCGTCCATCTCAAACCACAGACCTGGATCACCTTAATAATAACAATAATAACTGGACTTTGGAGAAGTCTTTATTCGGCATGCAGGCAGACACACACGTGCTACGGGCGGCACACACACACAGAAACACACACACATGCAATTAGTTGGGTCGCCGATGCGATTGATGCGATGCACTTGACCCATTGCGTCGTACTTCCCCCTAAGGGCAGCCGGGAGCAGATAGGGGCGTTGGCGAGGGACCGCGCCCCGGGGACCAATCCAAGTGCTCCTGTCCGTCTTCGTCAGGGACACGACAGCGTTCTGTTCTGCATGTTTTTCCATTGGGTTTCTCTTATCGGGGGGGAAACCCTTGCGAGCACGGGAAGAACATGCAAACTCCATATAGAAAGGCCTGGGAGATACCCCACCTGGGTACCTGGCAACGGGGAAACCTGGTCCCCAAGCGGGAATGGAACCCTGGACCTTCTAGCTGTGAGGGAACAGTGTTAACCACTACACCACCATGCCGCCTCACCTTATAAGGTGTGGAAGTGTTTGGTACCTCTGGTGGTGTGTCAGTGAGTTTGCGACTGTTGTGGCTGATGCATGGCCTTGTTATTCCAAATGGAGGCAGAGGGGAAACGGCTGATTATTGATATCTGCCGATGAGTAATGTGGCTGTCGGGCCACGCAGCTGTTCACCAACCTTTGGGCGGGCGGCAGAAATCAATGTGAAGACGCAACCCTTCAGACACAGGTAACAGATGAGAGGAGAGCAGTGTGGTGGAGAAACAAGATAACCTCTCCAGTCTCCTCAGCACCACCAGTGAGGACTTGAATCACCTTTGAATGAATGAATGAAACCGGGGGCGGCTAAGTGGCGCAGTGGGCAAGGCGCTCGCCACTAATGCAGGAGATGCTGGGTTCGAGCCCAGCTCTCGGCATTGCTACCAGCTTGGCTGGTCGTTCATACTAACACAATTGGCAGTGTTAGGGGTGGGAAGCTGGTGGGTGGGGATCGGACGTTGTGGACAGCGACTCCTACAGGTCGGTTGGTGCGCCTGCACAGCAGAATCAGGAAGCAACGGGGGCGGCGTGACCCTCCCACGCAGACCCTCGCCGCTGAGAGATCGCGCTGTGCAGGTGAAAAGATCCGACGGCTGCCTCCTCGTGTACCGGAGGGGACACGTGATGCAAGGCTTCGTCCACATTGCAGCCGGCTTGTGGGAGGCATGGCCTAACAACGTTCGAGACAGGGGATGGTAGAATTGGACAATACGAAATTGGGGATGGGAGAGAAACGGAAAAGTGGGGAAAAAAAGTAGATAAAAAAAAAAAAAAATGAATGAATGAATGAAACCCATTCCATCCGGTTTTGGTAATGAGTTAACATTTTCGAAAGAGCTGTAGATTTCATAGTTGGTGCTAGTTAGGACAGCCGAAACCCGCCCAATCTTTTGCCATCGACTAAAAACGCACTTCTTCAATCATTATCTGAATTTTTTTATAATAATAACTAACCTTACTGTCATGCACTTGTCCTAATATCCTAACCTACACTGTAGCACTCAACACTTTGATGAACATTGTTACTCAGCTGATAGAGTTGTGCCCTTCCTGATGACTTGTCGTACAGAACTTGTAAGTCGCTTTGGATAAAAGCGTCAGCTAAATGACTAAATTACTAAATGTAAATGTAAATGCTATCCTGTGGATATCCCTTTCCCAGACACGGAACGTTCGGAAGGAACTGCGCAATCAATCCCACAATCCATTGCAAGAGGTGTCGGTTCCATTATCTTCCTCAGATGGAAGTAGCCCGTGCCTCCCCCCCCAACGTGCAACCCAGCGCCAAGCGGCAACCCCGCCGCCTTTGCTCAATCTCCCATCACTTTTTCATCAGTTTGCATCATTACACATCATATATCATATGCAGGGCCACCGCTAGGGGCGTGCGAGCAGTGCGGTCGCACAGGGCCTCGCGAGAAGGGGGGCCTCGCGAGAAAAAATAATAATATATATATAAAAATATAAATATTATTAACTAATAAAAAAAAACTTTATTAAATTACATATTTTTTTTCTTTCTGGGGAGCAACAATAATGGGTTCATGATGACAAGGTCCTTCTTTAGCCTTTAATCAGCGTGGTTTATTTCACATTGTATATGCACCATGAGACCTTCTATCTGTGAGAGATAGATGAGGAAGATGGGGAAGAGATCGAGGGGGAGGGAACAATCTTACCCTCTTACCTGACGTCAGCTACAATAGCTACGTCTCCTTGCGCCTACAGCGCCATCTTGTGGAAACAGTTAAGCAGTTACATACTATCATATTAACACATAAACTCAACACTCCCACTTATGGATGACATGTATACTGTACAACTTTTCCAAAAAACAACTTTTCAAAGAAAATAATACAGTTCAAAACATCAAAAAGAATATGGCAATCAATATTACATAACAGGCAATATTTTACACACCAAACATGACCTCTGCAAATCTTCTCAATTTCAGTTTGGAGACAGGCTTGGTCATAGCATCTGCAACCATGTCGTCTGTAGGACAGTAAACAAGTGTCATCCTTTCTTCTCTGATGATAGATCTGATGAAGTGATATTTTATATCCACATGTTTACACCTCTGTCGGCATACAGGGTTTCTAGCGAGTGCAATGGTTCCCTGGTTGTCTTCATAAACAACAGTTTTCTTATATACATAGGTATCCATTCCTTCGAGCAGTTGTTCTAGATAAATACATTCCTGTATTGTCATAGCTAGAGCCATGTATTCGGCTTCACAAGTTGATAGTGCCAATGTGGGCTGTTTCTTTGTTTTCCATGAAACCAGTGAGCTGTCTGTACCCAAACTCACACAATACCCTGTGGTACTTCTTCTGTCTGTGGCATCTGCCGCCCAATCTGCATCACTGTGGGGCGGCGTGGCTCAGGGGTAGAGCGGGGCGTCCAATGATCGAAGGGTTGGTGGTTCGAATCCCGCTCAAGCCCATGTCCATCCCATTGTCGTTGTGTCCTTGGGCAAGACACTTAACCTACTTGCCTCGTATGAATGTGTATGCATGTGAATGAATGTTGGTGGTAGTTGGAGGGGCCGTAGGCGTTGATTATTCGCCACGCTTCCGTGAGTCTGCCTCAGGGCAGCTCTGGCTGCAATTGTAGCTTACCACCACCGGTATGACTGTGTATGAACGAATAATGGACTCTGTGAAGCGCTCTGAGTCAGAGCAACAGTCAGTCAGAGAAGAGCGCTATATAAATCCAATCCATTATTATTATTATTACTGTAGGCTTGAAGCCCTAAGCCCTCGCTGCTCTTTCTGAAACAAAGCTGTTTATCTGCTGTGCCTTTGAGATAGCGAAAAACATGTTTTGCTGTAATCTAGTGCTCCTCTGTGGGATCAGCAAAATGCTGTGATAATTTACTCACTACAAAACATAGGTCAGGGCGAGTACATGTTGTCAAATAAATGAGGCTACCTACAGCTTCTCTGTAAATTTTTACATCTGTCAATTTCTGAGCATCCTCTTGGTAGTCTAGCTTTTGATCACATGGTGTTTCCCTTGTTCTACATTCTTGCATGTCAAAACGTTTTCTTTTCCACGTATCTCTTCTGGGATATTTTTACACAACTGGCAGACTGTTCGAAGTCCATGCCTAGAAAATGTTTTAACCTACCTAGGTCTTTCATTTTGAATCTGGTGGAGAGCATACTTTTCACCTGCTCTAGGTTTCTAGTGTTGTCTGCTGCGATGATTAAATCATCCACCCAAATCACAATTATCACTTTTCCTGACTCTTTTGACTCCTTTGAGTAAACACAGGGGTCTACTGGGTTCTGTATGAAGTGATCTTCAATTAGACAGGTATGAAGCATTTCGTTCCAATTTCGCCCAGACTGTTTCAGGCCGTAAATGGATTTTTCTAGCTTACACACTAGCTTCTCTCCTTCCTCCTCGTAACCTTCAGGTTGTTCCATATATATCTCCCTATCAATGGGTGCGTGCAGGTAGGCTGTCTTCACATGCATCTGGTGTAAAATCAAACTGTCCTCAGCTGCTTTCTGCATCACTACCCGTACACTGGTCAGATTGGCTGTGGGTGAGAATGTCTCACCGTAGTCTATACCTTCCCGCTGACTGTAACCTTTAGCTACAAACCTGGCCTTGTACTTGTCGTGGCCTTCAATACCCTCCTTGATTGAGTACACCCATTTTCCTCCCACTGTCTGTCTACCCTCTGGTAACTTGGTAAGAGTCAAGGTATGGTTGTCCTCTAGGGACCTCATCTCTTTATCCATTGCTCTCTCCCATTTTCTTGACTCAGGGGACACCATGGCCTCTTTAAAGGTCTGAGGTACTCCACTCACTACTCTGTAGCAGTAATCTATGCTGGTAAGTGTACTGTCATCCTCGTCCCTTTCTCTCTGGGCATAGTCTTTCAGATACTTTGGGGGTTTATGTTCCCGGGAGGGATATCTCCCACTGCATGAGGCACGTGACGTCACCCTTGGGTGCTTCCCGTCATCATCCTCTGCGGCAGGGGTTCCCAACCTTTTTTCCCCCAGGGACCCCCAAACATCTCTGATGAAATTCCTGGACCCCCCTCCTAATAAAATACCATAAAATACTTTTTTTTGGTAATTTTAATACTTTTTTTGTCATTTTAATAACAAACTGCTTATACACAGGCATATGCATCATAATTAGACCCACTATGCTTCTTTGACTTGTGCCTTCAATCAACAAATCTCATCTTGCACCATATGTATTTCAAAATGTTGGCCAATATTCAAATCCTGTATTCATCCTCTCAAATCAGGCCCTAATGGTGAACGGTTTGCATTTATGTTGAATGAAGTAAGAATCCACTGCAGTAAAAATATCCTCACCTCGAGTGGTGGTAGTAAGGTTGACTGACATGAGAATGTCCTGCTTCAGATCCTCATTTTCGATATACTGCACATAAATGATGAGCACAGCCTCGTCTGCGACAGTTGTAGTTTCATCAAGTTGTATGGCAAATGGACCCTTTCTAAGCTTTTCTGACAGCTGCTGCTCGCAATCACTTGACATCTTATCAATTCGGTCTTTCACTACATTGTTCGAGAGTGGTACTGATTTTAGTTTATCCGCCACCTGTGGGCCGCACAGTTTCTAAACCATTTTGATGCAGGCTGGTTTGATGAGCTGCTCGCCAATATTGTGCGGTTTCTTTGCTTTTGCAATTAAAAGCGAACACTCAAAGGAGGCTTCGGTAGCCTTCTGTAAATCACTGCCACCCCTGCTCCACGCTACTCTAACATCAACGGGCTTGTTCGCCTTGAGAGACTGTTCTTTCCTCCGAAAAAAGTCTGGATCCTTCCCAACAGTTTCTGGGTGCTTAGACGCCTGATGTCTCTTCAGCTTGCTGGGCTTCAGGCTCGAGTTTGCCAACTTTTCTCCACAAATCACACACTCAGGTCGTTTGTCTGGTCCCTCAGTGAAGCCCATGGTGATGTAATTTTCGCGATTGCTGTAGGTCCTAACTTTTTTTGCAGATGAGCTGCCGTCATCTCCTTTTCGTTTGTCACACATTTTCGCCTCTGGCGGCTGACTGCAGACGAGCCGAGAAAGTTAAATAGCGTGCTAGGCTAGCTACGGAAAGTGATACAGTCAACTGATTCGCGTTTTAGCGGCTACCCGGTAGCCTACTGTTAACGTTCAAAAATCATGTTTAGATGTTTATTTATTTATCTTTATTTTTTATTGTAGTGGAGAGACTATTCATGCTTCTGATGATAAAAATATGATAATTAAATATTTCTCTGAAAAAAAAAGAAAAAAAAGACCTCAAATCATCTGTGGTCTGGCGGACCCCCTGGGGGTCCGCGGACCCCAGGTTGGGAATCACTGCTCTGGGGGTTGTTGACTGTCTGTCTGCATGTCTGTGCTCAGTACACTAGGCTGTGGTGTCTCTCTTTCCTCACACCCTACTCTGGAGTCCAGCTCTGGCTCCTGTGTCTGTGTCTCGTTCTCACAGGTTGTCTTTGTGACTAATTTTACTAGCCTGTATTTTTGCACTTTCCCTTTACCGGGATAGTAGACTAGAAAAGCGGGGCTGCCCTTGTCGTGCCCTACAAAGAGTCCTTTTTCACACCTGGACTCAAGCTTTCCTCTGTCCTGCTGGTAAGCATAACACACTGACCCAAACTTGTGCATTCTGGCTAGATCACACCTTTTTCCTGTCAGTGCTGTATACGGGGTAGTGCCCGTGTGCTTATTAAAACACAGATTTATGGTGTAAGCGGCTTCTTGTACCGCATAATGCCATAGACTCTTGGATAAGTTGCCATCTATTAGCTTACACCTAGCCATTTTGAAAATAGTGCATCCTTCCCTCTCTGCTATCCCGTTCTGGTGCGGGGAGTAAGGACAGGACGGCTCGTGTCTGATCTTATTCCTTCTCAACAGTGATTGGAACTTTCTATTTGTGAACTCGGTTCCGTTATCGGACCTCAAGCATCTTATGTTGCCATAAGGGGATACATCTGCAAGGAATTTCTTCGTGGCCTGGAATGTGTCACTCTTTGCTTTGAGAAAGTAAACAAACACTGCCCCTTTACACACATCTGTAAAAGACTGTACATATTTGAAGCCACCTATGGACTCATTGCTTACTGGACTGGCTAGATCTGTGTTAACTAGCTCAAGTGGTATCTTTACTTTTTCCGTGGGACTTCTGTTCCTCGTTTGAGTGAACTTTCCCTTTATACACACATCACATTCCTTGTTAGGTCTATGCTGTTCACCGTTAATGTGCATGCCTACTGTCACCGCTTGCAGCTTCAGTATATCCTCGTAATTACAATGACCCATGATCTCATGCCATGTCTGAATATCATGACTGACATTACACATATCATTATCGTTACATTCTGTTTGTAGATAATACATTATCTTGTACACCTCTATGTTAAACCTCGTACCGTCAGGTTCTACAAGGACATCTTTACCTTCATTGAAGAACACTTTGCCACCGTTTGCAGTAGCAGATTTTACAGAGAATAGTTCTTGTGGGAACGAGGGTATGTAGAGAGTGTTCTTTAACGTCACTTTACACCGGCGCCCATCACTGTTTATGAGGCATACCTGTGCGTCTCCTCTCCCCTGCGCCAACCCGAATGTGCGCTTCCCGTCTGCCAGCACCATGCTGTGTCTCTCCGGCTCGAAGGTCTTGTCAAAGTTCTTGAATCGGTTCCTGTCATTGATGATGTGGGACGACGCACCTGTGTCCACGATCAGTCCCTTCCTTTGGACCTGCTGCTGCTGCGTTGACTGGGTGACGTACGTTGTCTGCGCCCCGAAGATGAAGTCCTCTCGTCCCGCTGCTCTCCGGGCGTCGTCTTGACTCGCCTCACGTCCACCGTTGCCGCCATCTTGTCCACAGCCGCCATCTTTTCCACAGCCGCCATCTTGCACGTGCGCGTACCGAGCGCTCTGGTCAGGGGCGTAGCTGGGGGGGGGGGTAGCTTAGGATGATTCCAAGGGCCCAGCACTGGGGGGACGGGCCCAAAAAAAGATTTTTTTTTTTTTTTTTTTTTACTAGACATCACTCAGGTGTATTATTGATGCTCTCATTGATACTATGTTTGTTTCTGAAGTGTGTGTGTGTGTGTGTGTGTGTGTGTGTGTGTGTGTGTGTGTGTGTGTGTGTGTGTGTGTGTGTGTGTGTGTGTGTGTGTGTGTGTGTGTGTGTGTGTGTGAGATATATAGAGAGAGAGGGGGGGCTTTGGTAGACTATTGCATTGGTCCATTCATTGAAGATGAACGCAATGCGACATCCTTTACTAGGCTCACCCACCAACAGTGCAGGTGCTGAACTGCTGATACGAATGTATAGGTAAAAACCATATTATGCGTTATCATCAATAAAAAAATTGCCAAAAGAAATTCCGCTCGCGCGCTTACGCGCGCTCGCATTCACTGGGGGCCTACAAATACATTCTTTCATGGGGCCCAGAATCTGGAGCTACACCCCTGGCTCTGGTCACGCGTCTTTCTGCACGCTTTGGCTGTGTGCCCCGTGCTTTTACAGAAACTACACCAAACAGTCTTTGTGCAGTTATCTTTCCGGTGACCCTTTTCTCCGCATCGCCAACACGCCAGCTCCGTCGAGGGTCTGGTCTTTATCTCTTGGTGCCGCCCGGGCCTACAGCACCCTCTCTCCCACCTCCTCGGCGACCGGGTGTGTGTCTTCTTGAAGTTCCGCAGCTTGGCCTTGAACTCCCCCAGCGACATGTCCGCTGAACCGTGTGTCACCAACAGTGTGAATGGTTTATACATCTCCGGTAGTCCTCTCATAACCATCGCCATCATTAATCCGTCGCTCGCTGCTTTTCCTGCACTCTTAAGCGCCGTGATGATTTGTTCAGCCCTGATGATGTATTCAGTCACAGTCTCTGTGTGCGCTTTCTTCAGCGCGGTCAGTTCAGTTCAGTTCAGTTCAGAGTTTTTATTTGCCACATGGAATCATACAATCATAGTTTCTTCATTACACAATCATAAATAGTCATTCCATGGACAAAAGGAGCAGGAAGAAGAATAAATCTTATAGTTACCTGCCCCTTATTCCTAAACTAACAAGTATTTACTTAATGGTCGGCTTACAACCTAATTTACACAAATAATAATTTATACCATTATAAAAGAAACACACAATCCACAGTTAAACAAGAAAAAATGTAATAATAATAATAATGATAAAGAATAAAGAATAAAAGAAAGAGAAGAAAAAAAAGAAAATATCTCACTATTCAGATCACATTTGATTTTCATACTGACTAAATATTTTTTTTATACATTTTTTTGAATTGATAAACACTATTACATCCCTTAAGCTCGCTATGGAGAGAATTCCACAACTTTACACCAATAACTGAAGGACACATCTGTTTAAGTGTGGTACGTGCAAACTGATGTTTAAAATTGTATTTTTTTCCTACTAAACTCACTTTCTAAATGAAAAAGATTTTGTAGTTTTTCTGGCAGTGTATTATTTCTTGCCCTAAACATAATTAACATTGTTTGAAACTTAACCATGTCTTCAAGTTTAATTATTCTAGATTTAATAAATAATATATTTGTGTGTTCTCGATAACTCACTTTATGTGTGATTCGTACAGCCCTCTTCTGTAGTATATATAATGGTTTTTATATTAGTCCCATAAGTATTCCCCCATACTTCAACACAATAACTGATATAAGGTGAGATGAGTGAGCAGTAGAGTGTTCTCATTGCCTCATACTCTAACACATCCTTTACTTTATTCATAACAAAAATACTCTTGGACATCTTTTTTTTAACGTGTGCTATGTGCGATTTCCATGTTAATTTATCATCCATAATCACACCAAGAAAACGAAATTCATTAACTCTCTCTATATCAACTCCATCTATGGTCAGTACTATATTTTCATCTAGTTTTCGATTGCCAAAAATCATAAATTTAGTTTTTTTCAGATTCAGTGATTATTTACATCAAACCATTTCTTTAGCTTTGTCATTTCATACACAATATATTCAGCTAGTTCCTTTAAATTATTTCCAGAGCAAAACAAAATTGTATCATCAGCAAACAAGACAAACTGTAATAGTTTTGAAACATCACAAATATCATTAATATATAAAAGAAAGAGTTTGGGCCCCAAAACCAAACCTTGCGGTACCCCACATTCAATTTTCATGAGCTCAGATTTGACATCTGCCAACTGCACATATTGTTGCCTATTGTGGAGATAACTACTCAACCATTCTAGAACCATTCCTCTCACACCATATGAACGTAATTTAGAAATTAGAATATTATGATCTAAGGTATCAAATGCCTTTTCTAAATCAATAAACACCCCTATTGTTAATTTCCTTTTATCTGTTGCTGTTGTTATTTCTTCAATAATATTCATTAAGGCAGTCGCTGTTGATCTGTTTTGCCTAAAGCCATACTGGCTTTCGTTCAGCAGTTTGTTCTTTTCCACAAAACCATCTAACTTATGCGAAAACAGTTTTTCAAGCACTTTCGAGAACTGTGAGAGCAATGACACTGGTCTATAGTTAGTGAAGCTGTGCTTATCTCCTACTTTGTAAAGTGGGATCACTTTTGCTACCTTCATCCTGTCTGGAAAAATACCTGTCTGAAAAGAAAGATTACAAATATAACAGAGAGGTTTGATTATACAATCAATTGTCTTCTTCACTATAATCATCAGTGTTATAGAGGGATACGATCCGGGGTCTACCCCTGCCGATGTAGTGTTCTCTCAACACTTTTAGGCTCTCTCGGCCTTTGTCCTTTGTGTCACGGAATATCAGCCCCAAGCTTGTGTCGTCTAGGAGTGGTGCTAACTCGCAGTATGCGTCGGCATTTTGCTTGATATCCTGGGCTTGCGCTTCCGCCGTTACTTCTCCCGTGGGGGCCGTCAAGATCGTTGTCTT